>NC_092374.1:74986447-75286447 GCF_030028105.1 Mobula birostris
CTTGGGCTTCAAGAGCAAGAGAATTACTAGGGAGAGGGTGGAACCACTCAAAGATAAAGGGAGGAACATGTGTTTGGATGCAGAGAATGTGAATGAGATACTGTACTTAATGAGTAGTCAATAAAGACAGGAAAGTACAATTGTTTTTGTTTTATTAGTTTCGGGAGATTGTGTTTGTCTATTATTGTTTCTTTGACGAAGATCAGACCACATTTTATGAGTAATTAATGTAGAAATTGCAAAGGGTTCACAAACTTTTTCTTTCAACGGTATGAGCATTTGGAAACCCATGGTCTAATTAGGCAAAGCCAG
Organism: Mobula birostris; assembly: GCF_030028105.1. Taxonomy (NCBI): domain Eukaryota; kingdom Metazoa; phylum Chordata; class Chondrichthyes; order Myliobatiformes; family Myliobatidae; genus Mobula; species Mobula birostris. Next base: position 74,986,760 of record NC_092374.1, read on the forward strand.
CATGACTTTGTGCATGGCAAGTCATGCCTTACCAGCTTGATTGATTTTATGACAAGGTGATGAGAGCGACTGATGAGGGTACAGGGATTTTCATAAGACGTTTGAGAAAGTCCCTGATGGGAGGTTAATCCATAAAATTAAGATGCATGGGATCCATGGCAAGTTGGCTGTTTGGATTCAGAACTGGCTGCGCATAGAAGACAGAGGGTAGTGGTTGAGTGGATTTATTTGAGCTGGAGGTCAGTAATTAGTGGTGTTCCGCAGGGATCTGTGCTGGGACCTCTGCAGTTTGTGATGTATATAAATGACCTGGATGAAAATGTAAATGGATGGTTTAGGAAGTTTGTGGATGATACCAAGATTGGTGGAGTTGTGGGTAGTGCAGAAGACTGGCAAGGAATACAGTGCGATATAAATTAGTTGCAGATATGGGCTGAGAAATGACAGATCGAGTTTAACCCAGAGAAAAGTGAGGTGTTGCATTTGGTAGGGCAAATGCAAGGAGACAGTACACTGTTTATCAGCAAAGAGATCTTGGGATCCAAATTTATCGCTCCTTGAAAGTGGCTATGCAGATTGATAAGGTGGTTAAGAAGACTTATGGAGTGCTTGCTTTTATTAGTCGAGGCATTCAGTTCAGAAGTTGGGTTATGTTGCAACTTTATAAAACTCTGGTTAAGCCTCATCTGGAGTGTCGCATACAGTTCTGGTTGCCCCACTATAGAAAGGATGCTGAGGCTTTGAAGAGGGTGCAGAAGAGGTTTACCAGGATGCTGCCTGGTTTAGAGAGCATGTGCTATCATGACAGGCTGCACAAGCTTGGGTTGTTTACTCTGGAGTGCCAGAGACTGAGGGGAGAGCTGATAAAGGTTTATGGGATTTAGAGGCATAGATAAAATAGGCAGGGAATATACTTTGCCCAGGGTAGAAATGTCTGATACCAGAGGGCATGCATTGAAAGTGAGCGGGAGTAGGTTTAAAAGGGATGTGAGGAGTAAGTTTTTTTCCTCAAGAGGGTCATGGATGCCTAGAGTTTGCTGTCTGGTATGGTGGTAAAGGCAAATACATTAGTAGCTGTTAAGAGACATTTAGATAGGAACATGGACGTAAGGAATATGGAGGGATATGGACATTGTGCAGGTAGAAGGGCTGAGTTTTCGGGAGTTATTGATTTAATTTTTAGTGGGTTCAGCACAAGACTGTGGGCGGAATAGCCTGTTCCTGAGCTGTAATGCTCTGTGTTCCCTATGCTGACACTTTGGGTTAAAACTCTGCATCAGGGCTGACACTGGACATGCAAGATGGCCAGTATATATAAAAGAGAGGGGTGGAAAGATTGGCCCGGTAGGTGATCAGGGAATCAAGGATGGTTCCATCCATATATTCAGTCATTTTACCCACTAGATTCACCTCACCCGCATCTGCTATCACCAGTCTTCCTCTCTGCTAGTGATTCCCCTTATTACAATTGGTATACTGTATTCCACTCTCTGACTGTGCATAAAAATGGTTGATATCTATGTTATCAGTACCTCTGTACACAGTGGATTAAAAGTCAAAGACTATTTGGCAATATTACGACAAGCATAGTTACTTTCAAAATAACTATTTACTTTCAAAATAATCCTTCAAAAAGTCTTCTTGTAATCTGCTATATTACGACAAGCATAGTTACTTTCAAAATAACTATTTACTTTCAAAATAATCCTTCAAGAAGTCTTCTTGTAATCTGCTAAACATTTTTAAGAATTCTTTTTTGTAATCACAGCATTACTATTGCTGACCTTGGAACAATATTCAATGCTTACTGGTCTTTCTGGGGAACAAGGGGTTGGGAGTTATTGACCAGTGCCCTCCCCCCACCCCACTTTCCACCAGAAACTTGGCATGGGAACAATGGACCAAGAGCCTCCCTCTGTGCCATAAGTTTCAAAAAGAAAACATTCTTTGTCAGATGTTGCAGACCTGAGACACAACCTAGTTAGAAAGTTCCTGAATCCAACCATATTTCTTTATCATTGTTGTTAACTTGATGTCCTTAAGTATGAATTCCAGGGAGAGGAAGCTCAACAGTGGTGGAGCTCACAAGGCCAGAAATGGCCTGGACAAGAGAGCTGCATGTAGCACTGCCTGCGTGAGAAGGTGTGCAGTGAACAGTGTCTGCTTCCAGACTGGACAACAGCAGGGGGTCACTTCGTTAATGTGGGGAATGTACGATTCTTGCATTAATAATTGCAGCTCAGACAGAAGAGAGGAGGTGTTTGAAGATTCCTAAACTCTGAAGATAGTAGCAGCCTAAACCAACTAATTGGACAGATTTCATGAATGAAGTTAAATCCTTCTAAAAGGAGCCAGTGCTGAGAATAGAAGATGCCAGGAAGTGTGTCTTTCATTGCAGTTAGCATCCAGAGTAACTCTGAGACAAAATAAAGGTAAGTATCACTCACAACACGCTGGAGGAACTCAACAGGTCGGGCAGCATCCGTGGAAAAGGTGGGTTGACGTTTCGGGCTGGAACCCTTCGTCACGACTGTAGAGGGAAGGGGCAGAGGCCCTATAATGAAGGTGGGTGGAGCGTGGGAAGGAGAAGTTTGTTAGGTTCCAGAGGGAAAACCAGTAAGGGGAAAGATAAAGTGGTGGGGGAGGGGAGGCAGGGAGGTGATAGGCAGGAAAGGTGAAGAAAGAATAGGGGAAAACACAATGGGTAGTAGAAGGAGGTTGAACAATGACGGAGGTGATAGGTGAAACCCGACGCACTTTGGGGGACCGCTTCGTCAAGCACCTCCGCTCCGTCCGCCAAAACAGACAGGATCTCCCAGTAGCCACCCACTTCAACTCTGCTTCCCACTCCCATTCAGATATGTCCATACATGGCCTCCTCTATTGCCATGATGAGGCTAAACTCAGGTTGGAGGAGCAACACCTCACATACCGTCTAGGTAGTCTCCAGCCCCTTGGTATGAACATAGAATTCTCCAACTTCCGGTAATTCCCTCCCACTCCCTGCCCCTATCCCTATGTCACTCTGCCCCCTGCCCCAGCTGCCTATCACCTCCCTCATGATTCCGCCTTCTTCTACCACCCATTGCGTTTTCCCCTGTTCTTTCTTCACCTTTCCTGCCTATCACCTCCCTGCCTCCCCTCCCCCACCCCTTTATCTTACCCCTTACTGGTTTTTCACCTGGAATTTACCAGCCTTCTCCTTCCCACCCTCCCCCCACCTTCTTTATAAGGCCCCTGCCCCTTCCCTCTACAGTCCTGATGAAGGGTTCCAGCCTGAAACGTCAATCCATCTTCTCCACAGATGCTGCCCGACCTGCTGAGTTCCTCCAGCGTGTAAAGAGTGTTGCTTTGACCCCAGCATCTGCAGATTATTTTGTGATAAAGATAAGTATGCTCCTGGTACAGCTGGTGGTACAATATAATTACATAAATAGATTAGTGATCGTCAACAAATCTGCTGATCAACACACTGTAGCTTGAATAGGAATTTCTATTCACATCATAGTAAGTATGGAGGCAACCCTGGAAAAGCCAACAGTTTCAGGGGTAACTGCAATATTCAGCCCTTAAGGGGAAGGCTGTTAAATCAGATTTGCATCCTTCATCAAACAACTGTTGCAATGTTACTCCTTGAACCGTGCACTGTGTATCACAGTGGGTGATAGTCTTTGGCATTTCTCTTACGATGCCAAGACCCTGGTGAACATTGATAATGTAAGACACCACAGGCCTGTTTCCCTTGTATGATGGTGCGACAGGCGACATGGGAGATCCGTGGCCCCAGCTGTAGCAAGTACTAGGTCTCAGGCCGTGGGCTTACCTGCTGCTACAGTCCAGGAGGGAGATGTTGGGGGTGCTGCAGTGAGGCGTCAATGCTCGGTTGGGGGCTGAACACTCCCATTGATGCTGCCCTCTGGAGTTTGATCAGTGGAATAACATGCTGGATTGTGATGGCTGTGCACTGCCAGGAATCTGTACAATGTGCCAGACATGTCACTCAGGGTCTTGGACTATATATGTAGCTTTTTTTGCTGAATATTTTCAAAGGTTCAAATTATGTTAGAGAAATGTATACAATATACATCCTGAAATGCTCTTTCTTTACAAAACATCCCGGAAAACAGGGAAGTGCCCCAAAGAATGAACGACAGTTAAACGTGAGAAACCCAAAGGCCACCAGCTCGGCTCTTCGGGCCCACAGCGAAAGATTTTCCAGCCTCCCTGACAACACAAGAGTCTCCTGCCGTGACACCGACCCTCGATCCACCCGTCTTCAGAGCCCTGAGATCTTAGGCTTCCAGACACTAGGCCGCCTCTCTACCCCTTGGTGTGCCGAACAACAGCCGGTCCCGAAACCCCGAGAATGGGTTCCATTCCCACAAAGAACTGAAGTCAGTATGTAACTCCAGGTCAGGGTCTTCAAAAGAAAGCTGAAAGGGAAAAATAAAGATATTAAAGATGGAAATAGAACTGTTTCCGAAGATGCAAACAAAGGAGTTGCCATTTAGTGCCATCTTAACTCCACCTCACTATTCCAAATGTGCTGTGTATAGAACATAGAACATAGAATACTACAGCATATTACAGGCCCTTCGGCCCACAATGTTGTGCCAACCCTCAAACTCTGCCTCCCATATAACCCCCACCTTAAAGTCCTCCATATACCTGTCCAGTAGTCTCTTAAATTTCACTAGTGTACCTGCCTCCACCACTGACTCAGGCAGTGCATTCCACGCACCAACCACTCTCTGAGTAAAAAACCTTCCTCTAATATCCCCCTTCAACTTCCCACCCCTTACCTTAATGCCATGTCCTCTTGTACTGAGCAGTGGTGCCCTGGGGAAGAGGCGCTGGTTATCCACTCTATCTATTCCTCTTATTATCTCATACACCTCTATCATGTCTCCTCTCATCCTCCTTCTCTCCAAAGAGTAAAGCCCTAGCTCCCTTAATCTCTGATCATAATGCATACTCTCTAAACCAGGCAGCATCCTGGTAAACCTCCTCTGCACCCTCTCCAATGCTTCCACATCCTTCCTATAGTGAGGCGACCAGAACTGGACACAGTACTCTAAGTGTGGCTAACCAGAGTTTTATAGAACTGCATCATTACATCGCGACTCTTAAACTCTATCCCACTACTTATGAAAGCTAACACCCCATAAGTTTTCTTAACTACTATCCTATCCACCTGTGAGGCAGCTTTCTGGGATCTGTGGACAGGTACCCCAGATCTCTCTGCTCCTCCACACTACCAAGTATCCTGCCATTTACTTTGTACTCTTCCTTGGAGTTTGTCCTTCCAAAGTGTACTACCTCACACTTCTCCAGGTTGAACTCCATCTGCCACTTCTCAGCCCACTCTGCATCCCATCAATGTCTCTCTGCAATCTTCGACAATCCTCAACACTATCTACAATACCACCAACCTTTGTGTCGTCTGCAAACTTGCCAACCCACCTTTCTACCCCCACATCCAGGTCATTAATAAAAATCATGAAAAGTAGAGGTCCCAGAACAGATCCTTGTGGGACACCACTAGTCACAATCCTCCAATCTGAATGTACTCCACCACCACCCTCTGCCTTCTGCAGGCAAGCCAATTCTAAATCCACATGGCCAGACTTCCCTGGATCACATGCCTTCTGACTTTCTGAATAAGCCTACCGTGTCGAACTTTGTCAAATGTTTTACTAAAATCCATATAGATCACATCCACTGCACTACCCTCAACTATATGCCTGGTCACCTCCTCAAAGAACTCTATCAGGCTTCTTAGACATGATCTGCCCTTCTCAAAGCCATGCTGACTGTCCTTTATCAGACCATGATTATCTAAATGCCTATAGATCCTATCTCTAAGAATCTTTTCCGATGGCTTTCCCACCATAGGCATAAGGTACAAGATGGGGACAACATTCAACTCCCTCCAGTCCTCTGGTACAATTCCCGTTGACAACGAGGACATAAAGATCATAGCCAGAGGCTCAGCAATCTCTTCCCTCGCCTCGTGGAGCAGCCTGGGGAATATTCCATCAGGCCCCGGGGACTGATCTGTCATAATGTATTTTAACAACTCTAACACATCCTCTCCCTTGATATCAACATGCTTCCAGAGCATCAACCTCACTCATATTGTCCTCACCACCATCAATTTCCCTCTCATTGGTGAATATCGAAGAGAACTATTCAAGGAGGACCTCGCTCACTTCCACAGCCTCCAGGCACATCTTCCCACCTTTATCTCTAATCGGTCCTACCTTCACTCCTGTCATCCTTTTTTTCTTCACATAATTGAAAATGTCTTCGGGTTTTCCTTTACCCTACTCGCCAAGGTCTTCTCATGCCCCCTTCTTGCTCTTCACAGCCCCTTCTTAAGCTCCTTTCTAGCTTCCCTATATTCCTCAATAGACCCATGTGATCCTTGCTTCCTAAACCATGCTGCCTTCTTCCACCTGACGAGATTTTCCACCTCACTTGTCACCCATGGTTCCTTCACCCTACCATTCTTTATCCTCCTCACCGGGACAAATCTATCCCTGGCACCCTGCAAGAGATCTCTAAACATCGACCACATGTCCACAGTACATTTCCCTGCAAAAGCATCATCCCTATTCACACCCGCAAGTTCTAGCCTTATAACCTCATAATTTTCCCTTCCCCAATTAAAACTTTTCCTGTCCTCCTTGATTCTATCCTTTTCCATGATAATGCAAGGTGTATGCTTTACACCTTGGCCCCAAAGGAACCCTGTTTCATTTGGCTTTATTCATATGTGGTTGGATGACAATTAAATGAATTTGATTTTATTTGAACAGAACAGAGCAGTGAACCTGAGGTCAGGAATAGGCTTAGACCAGCCCTAGTATTCGGGTAGGCTCTGTCCACAGATAAACAAATGTTGTCTCATTTAATAACCCATGAACTCAGTCCTCTGTATATGCCAGACAATGAGTAGGATTTTCCTTCTCCCATATTGATAGAAGGGAACCTTGAAACAGGCCCACAGAGAAGCATTCTTGCAGTCACCTTAATCTTGGTAGCTTCCTGCTTGCTAGCTATTCATAGGAGTTGCATTGATTAGGTATATAGACACAGTCATCAAATCTATGAACATGGGTCACAATTCTTGATGCTGAGTGAATTGTTTCCAATTCAGTGCCTGCATTTCTGTATTGTGTTGACTGGACATCCAAATAGTATTTGGAGAAAGTGCACTAAAAATGTAGATTGTTGCACAATACATGACTGGTTTGATAGCAACACCTTCAAACCAAAATACAATCTACTTCTTATACCATTTCAGAGATCTTCAAGGAGAGATGTGGCAGAAAACTTGGTCTTGGTTTCAATGCTTCTGCACAATCCAGTTGTAATGAAACATTGCTGATTGGTAAACACTTCCTTTGGAGTTCAGTATGAATGAAGGAATGGGCAGCGGCCACATAGTATAAGACAAGCTCCTGGAGGAGGAGGAACGAGGAGGCCACATGAATTAGGGACTCAGAGAGCAATTATCCAACCCGAACCTGTGTGAGTTTCAACAAGCACCTCCTCATTGAAATCCAAATTCAAGTCCCAAGCCAAGCACGGACTGCCAAAGCCACCACACAACAATGAACTTATATACTGTATGTTGTGATTGTTCCAGGCTGGAGACCTTTGTAACGACACACACAAAATGTAGGAGGAACTCAACAGGCCAGGCAGCTTCTATGGAAAAATGTACAGACCTGACAAAGGGTCTCGGCCCAAAACATCAACTATTCTTTTTACCATAGATGCTGCCTGGCCTGTTGAGTTCCTTCAGCATTTGGTGTGTGTTGCCCGGATTTCTAGCATCTGCAGATTTTCTCGCTCCTGAGATGCTTGTAATATCTGGCTGTGAGTTATTCATTGTTCCATATGGAAAGAGTGCTCTCCATATTTCATCCCGCTTGCCAGAACATGACAAGTCAAGCAAGTGCTCTTATTCACAAGAACTGCAGTCTTCTCTGTAGTGCCAGGTGCTACTGGCTAACCCTGACTAAAGTACTATTGTGGATGTGTGGTTGTGTTTGAAAAGGAGCAATTTTTGTTACTGACAGTTGACAAGAAATAAGCAGTAAGAGAATTCTGAACTTTTTTGCTCACTGAGCTTTGAAGCATTTTGAGGCTTGGAGATGCCAGAAATTTCTGGGAGTGAAATTGAAAAGATTTCACTACTTCAACAAGTTAGGTGCTACAAAATATTTCAAAGTGCTGACAATCATCTAAATTTTTACAATGAAAATGAAGATTTGAAGTTTATAATTGCCAAGGCTGTTGAAGGAAGGTAGTCAATTATCTGCACTAGTGTCTGTGCTGATGTTGTTCACCTGGAGTCAATCAGAAGAACATGGCAGTGTTAACTATTAGGAACTAATACATAGCTGTATAGTACTGTAGTAGTATTTGTAGTGTTCTGATTTGTTCTGTATGTCATTTAAATACATAATACAAACGGTAGTTTAGTCTTGATATACCTTTTCTATCTATATGCATGAAACTTCAACTAATTAGGGCCGTTGCTTAATTGGGCAGTTTTGTTCCAATTAACCAGAATCCACTGTATTTGAATCATGAAGGCTATGGTAGAAGGTCTGGACATTGAATTAATATAGATGGTGTACATGGACCTAGGAGGGGTTGGCTGCTGGTGGTGGTTAAAAGGAGGACAGGATAGTTAAATGAACTTTGGAGGATACAGAATCTTCAGGTGTGATTCAGGGAGAAAGATGTAAAAGGGAAGGATTCTTTTAACATTGATTAACATTACTAAGTATATCCTAAAAGGTTGTTCAGATGAGGTCATACGGGTGGAGCTCAAGGGGAATGAAAACGGAGTGATTATATTGCTGGGGGTGTGGTGGTGTCCACTCTATGCTTCCTAATACTGAGCAACAGACAACAGATAGATATTTGGATGAAATGGAGAGATACTAAGTAATGGGATTATAGTGCAGTAAATTTCAGCTTCTTCAACATAACTGCATTTATTTTAGTACTAAAGGCACAGAGGATTTGTAAAAGATATTTAGGAAAGTTTTTTGAATCCAGTACTTACATAGTTCCACTAAAGAAAAGGCAGTACTGTACTTAATCTTGGGGAATGAAATTCTCCAGTAGCTGAAGTGTGAATTGGGTGGTATTTTGGAGACACCTGCTGAAGCTCAGTAGACTTCAAGATAGCCATGGAAAGGGATAAGGATAGTCCAGAAAATAAAGTCCTGAATTTGGATAAGGCGGATTTCAATATCATAAAACAAAACTTGACAAAAGTAGATTTGATGCGGCCTACATCAGAAAAATAGAAGTCATTCAAAAACAAGATAATAGGAGTTCATGGATATGAAGTGATTCACTTTCGAAGGTTGAAGAAATGAGTTACTGGTAGGATTCTTAGCAGTGTGAGGAACAGGGAGGTCTTGGGCTTCAAGAGCAAGAGAATTACTAGGGAGAGGGTGGAACCACTCAAAGATAAAGGGAGGAACATGTGTTTGGATGCAGAGAATGTGAATGAGATACTGTACTTAATGAGTAGTCAATAAAGACAGGAAAGTACAATTGTTTTTGTTTTATTAGTTTCGGGAGATTGTGTTTGTCTATTATTGTTTCTTTGACGAAGATCAGACCACATTTTATGAGTAATTAATGTAGAAATTGCAAAGGGTTCACAAACTTTTTCTTTCAACGGTATGAGCATTTGGAAACCCATGGTCTAATTAGGCAAAGCCAGCATGACTTTGTGCATGGCAAGTCATGCCTTACCAGCTTGATTGATTTTATGACAAGGTGATGAGAGCGACTGATGAGGGTACAGGGATTTTCATAAGACGTTTGAGAAAGTCCCTGATGGGAGGTTAATCCATAAAATTAAGATGCATGGGATCCATGGCAAGTTGGCTGTTTGGATTCAGAACTGGCTGCGCATAGAAGACAGAGGGTAGTGGTTGAGTGGATTTATTTGAGCTGGAGGTCAGTAATTAGTGGTGTTCCGCAGGGATCTGTGCTGGGACCTCTGCAGTTTGTGATGTATATAAATGACCTGGATGAAAATGTAAATGGATGGTTTAGGAAGTTTGTGGATGATACCAAGATTGGTGGAGTTGTGGGTAGTGCAGAAGACTGGCAAGGAATACAGTGCGATATAAATTAGTTGCAGATATGGGCTGAGAAATGACAGATCGAGTTTAACCCAGAGAAAAGTGAGGTGTTGCATTTGGTAGGGCAAATGCAAGGAGACAGTACACTGTTTATCAGCAAAGAGATCTTGGGATCCAAATTTATCGCTCCTTGAAAGTGGCTATGCAGATTGATAAGGTGGTTAAGAAGACTTATGGAGTGCTTGCTTTTATTAGTCGAGGCATTCAGTTCAGAAGTTGGGTTATGTTGCAACTTTATAAAACTCTGGTTAAGCCTCATCTGGAGTGTCGCATACAGTTCTGGTTGCCCCACTATAGAAAGGATGCTGAGGCTTTGAAGAGGGTGCAGAAGAGGTTTACCAGGATGCTGCCTGGTTTAGAGAGCATGTGCTATCATGACAGGCTGCACAAGCTTGGGTTGTTTACTCTGGAGTGCCAGAGACTGAGGGGAGAGCTGATAAAGGTTTATGGGATTTAGAGGCATAGATAAAATAGGCAGGGAATATACTTTGCCCAGGGTAGAAATGTCTGATACCAGAGGGCATGCATTGAAAGTGAGCGGGAGTAGGTTTAAAAGGGATGTGAGGAGTAAGTTTTTTTCCTCAAGAGGGTCATGGATGCCTAGAGTTTGCTGTCTGGTATGGTGGTAAAGGCAAATACATTAGTAGCTGTTAAGAGACATTTAGATAGGAACATGGACGTAAGGAATATGGAGGGATATGGACATTGTGCAGGTAGAAGGGCTGAGTTTTCGGGAGTTATTGATTTAATTTTTAGTGGGTTCAGCACAAGACTGTGGGCGGAATAGCCTGTTCCTGAGCTGTAATGCTCTGTGTTCCCTATGCTGACACTTTGGGTTAAAACTCTGCATCAGGGCTGACACTGGACATGCAAGATGGCCAGTATATATAAAAGAGAGGGGTGGAAAGATTGGCCCGGTAGGTGATCAGGGAATCAAGGATGGTTCCATCCATATATTCAGTCATTTTACCCACTAGATTCACCTCACCCGCATCTGCTATCACCAGTCTTCCTCTCTGCTAGTGATTCCCCTTATTACAATTGGTATACTGTATTCCACTCTCTGACTGTGCATAAAAATGGTTGATATCTATGTTATCAGTACCTCTGTACACAGTGGATTAAAAGTCAAAGACTATTTGGCAATATTACGACAAGAATAGTTACTTTCAAAATAACTATTTACTTTCAAAATAATCCTTCAAAAAGTCTTCTTGTAATCTGCTATATTACGACAAGCATAGTTACTTTCAAAATAACTATTTACTTTCAAAATAATCCTTCAAAAAGTCTTCTTGTAATCTGCTATATTACGACAAGCATAGTTACTTTCAAAATAACTATTTACTTTCAAAATAATCCTTCAAGAAGTCTTCTTGTAATCTGCTAAACATTTTTAAGAATTCTTTTTTGTAATCACAGCATTACTATTGCTGACCTTGGAACAATATTCAATGCTTACTGGTCTTTCTGGGGAACAAGGGGTTGGGAGTTATTGACCAGTGCCCTCCCCCCACCCCACTTTCCACCAGAAACTTGGCATGGGAACAATGGACCAAGAGCCTCCCTCTGTGCCATAAGTTTCAAAAAGAAAACATTCTTTGTCAGATGTTGCAGACCTGAGACACAACCTAGTTAGAAAGTTCCTGAATCCAACCATATTTCTTTATCATTGTTGTTAACTTGATGTCCTTAAGTATGAATTCCAGGGAGAGGAAGCTCAACAGTGGTGGAGCTCACAAGGCCAGAAATGGCCTGGACAAGAGAGCTGCATGTAGCACTGCCTGCGTGAGAAGGTGTGCAGTGAACAGTGTCTGCTTCTAGCCTGGACAACAGCAGGGGGTCACTTCGTTAATGTGGGGAATGTACGATTCTTGCATTAATAATTGCAGCTCAGACAGAAGAGAGGAGGTGTTTGAAGATTCCTAAACTCTGAAGATAGTAGCAGCCTAAACCAACTAATTGGACAGATTTCATGAATGAAGTTAAATCCTTCTAAAAGGAGCCAGTGCTGAGAATAGAAGATGCCAGGAAGTGTGTCTTTCATTGCAGTTAGCATCCAGAGTAACTCTGAGACAAAATAAAGGTAAGTATCACTCACAACACGCTGGAGGAACTCAACAGGTCGGGCAGCATCCGTGGAAAAGGTGGGTTGACGTTTCGGGCTGGAACCCTTCGTCACGACTGTAGAGGGAAGGGGCAGAGGCCCTATAATGAAGGTGGGTGGAGGGTGGGAAGGAGAAGTTTGTTAGGTTCCAGAGGGAAAACCAGTAAGGGGAAAGATAAAGTGGTGGGGGAGGGGAGGCAGGGAGGTGATAGGCAGGAAAGGTGAAGAAAGAATAGGGGAAAACACAATGGGTAGTAGAAGGAGGTTGAACAATGACGGAGGTGATAGGTGAAACCCGACGCACTTTGGGGGACCGCTTCGTCAAGCACCTCCGCTCCGTCCGCCAAAACAGACAGGATCTCCCAGTAGCCACCCACTTCAACTCTGCTTCCCACTCCCATTCAGATATGTCCATACATGGCCTCCTCTATTGCCATGATGAGGCTAAACTCAGGTTGGAGGAGCAACACCTCACATACCGTCTAGGTAGTCTCCAGCCCCTTGGTATGAACATAGAATTCTCCAACTTCCGGTAATTCCCTCCCACTCCCTGCCCCTATCCCTATGTCACTCTGCCCCCTGCCCCAGCTGCCTATCACCTCCCTCATGATTCCGCCTTCTTCTACCACCCATTGCGTTTTCCCCTGTTCTTTCTTCACCTTTCCTGCCTATCACCTCCCTGCCTCCCCTCCCCCACCCCTTTATCTTACCCCTTACTGGTTTTTCACCTGGAATTTACCAGCCTTCTCCTTCCCACCCTCCCCCCACCTTCTTTATAAGGCCCCTGCCCCTTCCCTCTACAGTCCTGATGAAGGGTTCCAGCCTGAAACGTCAATCCATCTTCTCCACAGATGCTGCCCGACCTGCTGAGTTCCTCCAGCGTGTAAAGAGTGTTGCTTTGACCCCAGCATCTGCAGATTATTTTGTGATAAAGATAAGTATGCTCCTGGTACAGCTGGTGGTACAATATAATTACATAAATAGATTAGTGATCGTCAACAAATCTGCTGATCAACACACTGTAGCTTGAATAGGAATTTCTATTCACATCATAGTAAGTATGGAGGCAACCCTGGAAAAGCCAACAGTTTCAGGGGTAACTGCAATATTCAGCCCTTAAGGGGAAGGCTGTTAAATCAGATTTGCATCCTTCATCAAACAACTGTTGCAACGTTACTCCTTGAACCGTGCACTGTGTGTCACAGTGGGTGATAGTCTTTGGCATTTCTCTTACGATGCCAAGACCCTGGTGAACATTGATAATGTAAGACACCACAGGCCTGTTTCCCTTGTATGATGGTGTGACAGGCGACATGGGAGATCCGTGGCCCCAGCTGTAGCAAGTACTAGGTCTCAAGCCGTGGGCTTACCTGCTGCTACAGTCCAGGAGGGAGATGTTGGGGGTGCTGTAGTGAGGCGTCAATGCTCGGTTGGGGGCTGAACACTCCCATTGATGCTGCCCTCTGGAGTTTGATCAGTGGAATAACATGCTGGATTGTGATGGCTGTGCACTGCCAGGAATCTGTACAATGTGCCAGACATGTCACTCAGGGTCTTGGACTATATATGTAGCTTTTTTTGCTGAATATTTTCAAAGGTTCAAATTATGTTAGAGAAATGTATACAATATACATCCTGAAATGCTCTTTCTTTACAAAACATCCCGGAAAACAGGGAAGTGCCCCAAAGAATGAACGACAGTTAAACGTGAGAAACCCAAAGGCCACCAGCTCGGCTCTTCGGGCCCACAGCGAAAGATTTTCCAGCCTCCCTGACAACACAAGAGTCTCCTGCCGTGACACCGACCCTCGATCCACCCGTCTTCAGAGCCCTGAGATCTTAGGCTTCCAGACACTAGGCCGCCTCTCTACCCCTTGGTGTGCCGAACAACAGCCGGTCCCGAAACCCCGAGAATGGGTTCCATTCCCACAAAGAACTGAAGTCAGTATGTAACTCCAGGTCAGGGTCTTCAAAAGAAAGCTGAAAGGGAAAAATAAAGATATTAAAGATGGAAATAGAACTGTTTCCGAAGATGCAAACAAAGGAGTTGCCATTTAGTGCCATCTTAACTCCACCTCACTATTCCAAATGTGCTGTGTATAGAACATAGAACATAGAATACTACAGCATATTACAGGCCCTTCGGCCCACAATGTTGTGCCAACCCTCAAACTCTGCCTCCCATATAACCCCCACCTTAAAGTCCTCCATATACCTGTCTAGTAGTCTCTTAAAATTCACTAGTGTACCTGCCTCCACCACTGACTCAGGCAGTGCATTCCACGCACCAACCACTCTCTGAGTAAAAAACCTTCCTCTAATATCCCTCTTCAACTTCCCACCCCTTACCTTAATGCCATGTCCTCTTGTACTGAGCAGTGGTGCCCTGGGGAAGAGGCGCTGGTTATCCACTCTATCTATTCCTCTTATTATCTCATACACCTCTATCATGTCTCCTCTCATCCTCCTTCTCTCCAAAGAGTAAAGCCCTAGCTCCCTTAATCTCTGATCATAATGCATACTCTCTAAACCAGGCAGCATCCTGGTAAACCTCCTCTGCACCCTCTCCAATGCTTCCACATCCTTCCTATAGTGAGGCGACCAGAACTGGACACAGTACTCTAAGTGTGGCTAACCAGAGTTTTATAGAACTGCATCATTACATCGCGACTCTTAAACTCTATCCCACTACTTATGAAAGCTAACACCCCATAAGTTTTCTTAACTACTATCCTATCCACCCGTGAGGCAGCTTTCTGGGATCTGTGGACATGTACCCCAGATCTCTCTGCTCCTCCACACTACCAAGTATCCTGCCATTTACTTTGTACTCTTCCTTGGAGTTTGTCCTTCCAAAGTGTACTACCTCACACTTCTCCAGGTTGAACTCCATCTGCCACTTCTCAGCCCACTTCTGCACCCCATCAATGTCTCTCTGCAATCTTCGACAATCCTCAACACTATCTACAATACCACCAACCTTTGTGTCGTCTGCAAACTTGCCAACCCACCTTTCTACCCCCACATCCAGGTCATTAATAAAAATCATGAAAAGTAGAGGTCCCAGAACAGATCCTTGTGGGACACCACTAGTCACAACCCTCCAATCTGAATGTACTCCCTCCACCACCACCCTCTGCCTTCTGCAGGCAAGCCAATTCTAAATCCACATGGCCAGACTTCCCTGGATCACATGCCTTCTGACTTTCTGAATAAGCCTACCGTGTCGAACTTTGTCAAATGTTTTACTAAAATCCATATAGATCACATCCACTGCACTACCCTCAACTATATGCCTGGTCACCTCCTCAAAGAACTCTATCAGGCTTCTTAGACATGATCTGCCCTTCTCAAAGCCATGCTGACTGTCCTTGATCAGACCATGATTATCTAAATGCCTATAGATCCTATCTCTAAGAATCTTTTCCAATGGCTTTCCCACCATAGGCATAAGGTACAAGATGGGGACAACATTCACCTCCCTCCAGTCCTCTGGTACAATTCCCGTTGACAACGAGGACATAAAGATCATAGCCAGAGGCTCAGTAATCTCTTCCCTCGCCTCGTGGAGCAGCCTGGGGAATATTCCATCAGGCCCCGGGGACTGATCTGTCATAATGTATTTTAACAACTCTAACACATCCTCTCCCTTGATATCAACATGCTTCCAGAGCATCAACCTCACTCATATTGTCCTCACCACCATCAATTTCCCTCTCATTGGTGAATACCGAAGAGAACTATTCAAGGAGGACCTCGCTCACTTCCACAGCCTCCAGGCACATCTTCCCACCTTTATCTCTAATCGGTCCTACCTTCACTCCTGTCATCCTTTTTTTCTTCACATAATTGAAAACGTCTTCGGGTTTTCCTTTACCCTACTCGCCAAAGTCTTCTCATGCCCCCTTCTTGCTCTTCTCAGCCCCTTCTTAAGCTCCTTTCTAGCTTCCCTATATTCCTCAATAGACCCATGTGATCCTTGCTTCCTAAACCTCATGTATGCTGCCTTCTTCCACCTGACGAGATTTTCCACCTCACTTGTCACCCATGGTTCCTTCACCCTACCATTCTTTATCCTCCTCACCGGGACAAATCTATCCCTGGCACCCTGCAAGAGATCTCTAAACATCAACCACATGTCCATAGTACATTTCCCTGCAAAAGCATCATCCCTATTCACACCCGCAAGTTCTAGCCTTATAACCTCATAATTTTCCCTTCCCCAATTAAAACTTTTCCTGTCCTCCTTGATTCTATCCTTTTCCATGATAATGCAAGGTGTATGCTTTACACCTTGGCCCCAAAGGAACCCTGTTTCATTTGGCTTTATTCATATGTGGTTGGATGACAATTAAATGAATTTGATTTTATTTGAACAGAACAGAGCAGTGAACCTGAGGTCAGGAATAGGCTTAGACCAGCCCTAGTATTCGGGTAGGCTCTGTCCACAGATAAACAAATGTTGTCTCATTTAATAACCCATGAACTCAGTCCTCTGTATATGCCAGACAATGAGTAGGATTTTCCTTCTCCCATATTGATAGAAGGGAACCTTGAAACAGGCCCACAGAGAAGCATTCTTGCAGTCACCTTAATCTTGGTAGCTTCCTGCTTGCTAGCTATTCATGGGAGTTGCATTGATTAGGTATATAGACACAGTCATCAAATCTATGAACATGGGTCACAATTCTTGATGCTGAGTGAATTGTTTCCAATTCAGTGGCTGCATTTCTGTATTGTGTTGACTGGACATCCAAATAGTATTTGGAGAAAGTGCACTAAAAATGTAAATTGTTGCACAATACATGACTGGTTTGATAGCAACACCTTCAAACCAAAATACAATCTACTTCTTATACCATTTCAGAGATCTTCAAGGAGAGATGTGGCAGAAAACTTGGTCTTGGTTTCAATGCTTCTGCACAATCCAGTTGTAATGAAACATTGCTGATTGGTAAACACTTCCTTTGGAGTTCAGTATGAATGAAGGAATGGGCAGCGGCCACATAGTATAAGACAAGCTCCTGGAGGAGGAGGAACGAGGAGGCCACATGAATTAGGGACTCAGAGAGCAATTATCCAACCCGAACCTGTGTGAGTTTCAACAAGCACCTCCTCATTGAAATCCAAATTCAAGTCCCAAGCCAAGCACGGACTGCCAAAGCCACCACACAACAATAAACTTATATACTGTATGTTGTGATTGTTCCAGGCTGGAGACCTTTGTAACGACACACACAAAATGTAGGAGGAACTCAACAGGCCAGGCAGCTTCTATGGAAAAACGTACAGACCTGCCAAAGGGTCTCGGCCCAAAACATCAACTATTCTTTTTACCATAGATGCTGCCTGGCCTGTTGAGTTCCTTCAGCATTTGGTGTGTGTTGCCCGGATTTCTAGCATCTGCAGATTTTCTCGCTCCTGAGATGCTTGTAATATCTGGCTGTGAGTTATTCATTGTTCCATATGGAAAGAGTGCTCTCCATATTTCATCCCGCTTGCCAGAACATGACAAGTCAAGCAAGTGCTCTTATTCACAAGAACTGCAGTCTTCTCTGTAGTGCCAGGTGCTACTGGCTAACCCTGACTAAAGTACTATTGTGGATGTGTGGTTGTGTTTGAAAAGGAGCAATTTTTGTTACTGACAGTTGACAAGAAATAAGCAGTAAGAGAATTCTGAACTTTTTTGCTCACTGAGCTTTGAAGCATTTTGAGGCTTGGAGATGCCAGAAATTTTTGGGAGTGAAATTGAAAAGATTTCACTACTTCAACAAGTTAGGTACTACAAAATATTTCAAAGTGCTGACAATCATCTAAATTTTTACAATGAAAATGAAGATTTGAAGTTTATAATTGCCAAGGCTATTGAAGGAAGGTAGTCAATTATCTGCACTAGTGTCTGTGCTGATGTTGTTCACCTGGAGTCAATCAGAAGAACATGGCAGTGATAACTATTAGGAACTAATACATAGCTGTATAGTACTGTAGTAGTATTTGTAGTGTTCTGATTTGTTCTGTATGTCATTTAAATACATAATACAAACGGTAGTTTAGTCTTGATATACCTTTTCTATCTATATGCATGAAACTTCAACTAATTAGGGCCGTTGCTTAATTGGGCAGTTTTGTTCCAATTAACCAGAATCCACTGTATTTGAATCATGAAGGCTATGGTAGAAGGTCTGGACATTGAATTAATATAGATGGTGTACATGGACCTAGGAGGGGTTGGCTGCTGGTGGTGGTTAAAAGGAGGACAGGATAGTTAAATGAACTTTGGAGGATGCAGAATCTTCAGGTGTGATTCAGGGAGAAAGATGTAAAAGGGAAGGATTCTTTTAACATTGATTAACATTACTAAGTATATCCTAAAAGGTTGTTCAGATGAGGTCATACGGGTGGAGCTCAAGGGGAATGAAAACGGAGTGATTATATTGCTGGGGGTGTGGTGGTGTCCACTCTATGCTTCCTAATACTGAGCAACAGACAACAGATAGATATTTGGATGAAATGGAGAGATACTAAGTAATGGGATTATAGTGCAGTAAATTTCAGCTTCTTCAACATAACTGCATTTATTTTAGTACTAAAGGCACAGAGGATTTGTAAAAGATATTTAGGAAAGTTTTTTGAATCCAGTACTTACATAGTTCCACTAAAGAAAAGGCAGTACTGTACTTAATCTTGGGGAATGAAATTCTCCAGTAGCTGAAGTGTGAATTGGGTGGTATTTTGGAGACACCTGCTGAAGCTCAGTAGACTTCAAGATAGCTATGGAAAGGGATAAGGATAGTCCAGAAAATAAAGTCCTGAATTTGGATAAGGCGGATTTCAATATCATAAAACAAAACTTGACAAAAGTAGATTTGATGCGGCCTACATCAGAAAAATAGAAGTCATTCAAAAACAAGATAATAGGAGTTCATGGATATGAAGTGATTCACTTTCGAAGGTTGAAGAAATGAGTTACTGGTAGGATTCTTAGCAGTGTGAGGAACAGGGAGGTCTTGGGCTTCAAGAGCAAGAGAATTACTAGGGAGAGGGTGGAACCACTCAAAGATAAAGGGAGGAACATGTGTTTGGATGCAGAGAATGTGAATGAGATACTGTACTTAATGAGTAGTCAATAAAGACAGGAAAGTACAATTGTTTTTGTTTTATTAGTTTCGGGAGATTGTGTTTGTCTATTATTGTTTCTTTGACGAAGATCAGACCACATTTTATGAGTAATTAATGTAGAAATTGCAAAGGGTTCACAAACTTTTTCTTTCAACGGTATGAGCATTTGGAAACCCATGGTCTAATTAGGCAAAGCCAGCATGACTTTGTGCATGGCAAGTCATGCCTTACCAGCTTGATTGATTTTATGACAAGGTGATGAGAGCGACTGATGAGGGTACAGGGATTTTCATAAGACGTTTGAGAAAGTCCCTGATGGGAGGTTAATCCATAAAATTAAGATGCATGGGATCCATGGCAAGTTGGCTGTTTGGATTCAGAACTGGCTGCGCATAGAAGACAGAGGGTAGTGGTTGAGTGGATTTATTTGAGCTGGAGGTCAGTAATTAGTGGTGTTCCGCAGGGATCTGTGCTGGGACCTCTGCAGTTTGTGATGTATATAAATGACCTGGATGAAAATGTAAATGGATGGTTTAGGAAGTTTGTGGATGATACCAAGATTGGTGGAGTTGTGGGTAGTGCAGAAGACTGGCAAGGAATACAGTGCGATATAAATTAGTTGCAGATATGGGCTGAGAAATGACAGATCGAGTTTAACCCAGAGAAAAGTGAGGTGTTGCATTTGGTAGGGCAAATGCAAGGAGACAGTACACTGTTTATCAGCAAAGAGATCTTGGGATCCAAATTTATCGCTCCTTGAAAGTGGCTATGCAGATTGATAAGGTGGTTAAGAAGACTTATGGAGTGCTTGCTTTTATTAGTCGAGGCATTCAGTTCAGAAGTTGGGTTATGTTGCAACTTTATAAAACTCTGGTTAAGCCTCATCTGGAGTGTCGCATACAGTTCTGGTTGCCCCACTATAGAAAGGATGCTGAGGCTTTGAAGAGGGTGCAGAAGAGGTTTACCAGGATGCTGCCTGGTTTAGAGAGCATGTGCTATCATGACAGGCTGCACAAGCTTGGGTTGTTTACTCTGGAGTGCCAGAGACTGAGGGGAGAGCTGATAAAGGTTTATGGGATTTAGAGGCATAGATAAAATAGGCAGGGAATATACTTTGCCCAGGGTAGAAATGTCTGATACCAGAGGGCATGCATTGAAAGTGAGCGGGAGTAGGTTTAAAAGGGATGTGAGGAGTAAGTTTTTTTCCTCAAGAGGATCATGGATGCCTAGAGTTTGCTGTCTGGTATGGTGGTAAAGGCAAATACATTAGTAGCTGTTAAGAGACATTTAGATAGGAACATGGACGTAAGGAATATGGAGGGATATGGACATTGTGCAGGTAGAAGGGCTGAGTTTTCGGGAGTTATTGATTTAATTTTTAGTGGGTTCAGCACAAGACTGTGGGCGGAATAGCCTGTTCCTGAGCTGTAATGCTCTGTGTTCCCTATGCTGACACTTTGGGTTAAAACTCTGCATCAGGGCTGACACTGGACATGCAAGATGGCCAGTATATATAAAAGAGAGGGGTGGAAAGATTGGCCCGGTAGGTGATCAGGGAATCAAGGATGGTTCCATCCATATATTCAGTCATTTTACCCACTAGATTCACCTCACCCGCATCTGCTATCACCAGTCTTCCTCTCTGCTAGTGATTCCCCTTATTACAATTGGTATACTGTGTTCCACTCTCTGACTGTGCATAAAAATGGTTGATATCTATGTTATCAGTACCTCTGTACACAGTGGATTAAAAGTCAAAGACTATTTGGCAATATTACGACAAGCATAGTTACTTTCAAAATAACTATTTACTTTCAAAATAATCCTTCAAGAAGTCTTCTTGTAATCTGCTATATTACGACAAGCATAGTTACTTTCAAAATAACTATTTACTTTCAAAATAATCCTTCAAGAAGTCTTCTTGTAATCTGCTATATTACGACAAGCATAGTTACTTTCAAAATAACTATTTACCTTTACTTTCAAAATAATCCTTCAAGAAGTCTTCTTGTAATCTGCTAAACATTTTTAAGAATTCTTTTTTGTAATCACAGCATTACTATTGCTGACCTTGGAACAATATTCAATGCTTACTGGTCTTTCTGGGGAACAAGGGGTTGGGAGTTATTGACCAGTGCCCTCCCCCCACCCCACTTTCCACCAGAAACTTGGCATGGGAACAATGGACCAAGAGCCTCCCTCTGTGCCATAAGTTTCAAAAAGAAAACATTCTTTGTCAGATGTTGCAGACCTGAGACACAACCTAGTTAGAAAGTTCCTGAATCCAACCATATTTCTTCATCATTTTCGTTAACTTGATGTGCTTAAGTACGAATTCCAGGGAGAGGAAGTTCAACAGTGGTGGAGTTCACAAGGCCAGAAATGGCCTGGACAAGAGAGCTGCATGTAGCACTGCCTGCGTGAGAAGGTGTGCAGTGAACAGTGTCTGCTTCTAGCCTGGACAACAGCAGGGGGTCACTTCGTTAATGTGGAGAATGTACGATTCTTGCATTAATAATTGCAGCTCAGACAGAAGAGAGGAGGTGTTTGAAGATTCCTAAACTGCTGAAGATAGTAGCGGCCTAAACCAACTAATTGGACAGATTTCATGAATGAAGTCAAATCCTTCTAAAAGGAGTCAGTGCTGAGAATAGAAGATGCCAGGAAGTGTGTCTTTCATTGCAGTTAGCATCCAGAGTAACTCTGAGACAAAATAAGGATAAGTATCACTCACAACACGCTGGAGGAACTCAGCTGGTCGGGCAGCATCCATGGAAAAGATGGGTCGACGTTTTGGACCGGAGCCGTTTGTCAGGACTGTAGAGGGAAGGGGCAGAGGCCCTATAAAGAATTTTGGGGGAGGGTGTGAAGGAGATGGGTGGTAGGTTCCAGGTGAAAAACCAGTAAGGGGAAAGATAAAGGGGTGGGGGAGGGGAGGCAGGGAGGTGATAGGCAGGAAAGGTGAAGAAAGAATAGGGGAAAACACAATGGGTAGTAGAAGGAGGTGGAACAATAACGGAGGTGATGGGTGAAACCTGATGCAGATTGGGGGACCGCTTCGACAAGCACCTCTGCTCCATCCGCCAAAACAGACAGGATCTCCCAGTAGCCACCCACTTCAACCCTGCTTCCCACTCCCATTCAGATATGTCCATACATGGCCTCCTCTATTGCCATGATGAGGCGAAACTCAGGTTGGAGGAGCAACACCTCACATACCGTCTAGGTAGTCTCCAGCCCCTTGGTATGAACATAGAATTCTCCAACTTCTGGTAATGCCTCCCCGTCCCTTCCCCTATCCCTATGTCACTCTGCCCCCTCCCCCAGCTGCCTCTCAGCTCCCTCATCGTTCCGCCTCCTTCTACTACCATTCACAACACGATGAGGCTGAGTACAGGGCTACGGTAGGAAACTTTGTCACATGGTGTGAACAGAATTATGGTTGCCCCACTAATGGAAGGATGTTGAGTCTTTGTAGAAGGTATAGAAGAGATGCTTCCCAATTTAGAGGGCATGTGAAGCTGGATAAACTTGGGTTGTTCTCTCTGGAGTGCCGGAGGCTGAGGGGAGATCTGATGTTTAAAGATTATGAGAGGCATAGATAGAGTGGACAGGGAGTATCTCTTTCCCAGGATTGAAATGCCCAATAGCAGAGGGCATGCATTGAAGGTGAGAATGGGTAGCTCGCCTGAGTGATGGCTCACAGATCCAGTCCTGAACTTAGGTTCTGTCTATGTGGTTTGCAAGTTCTTCCCACTACGCAAGTGGTTCCAATTTGCTCCCACATCCAATGGATGTGCTGATAGAACAATTGGCTCCCAACATTTATCATTTAGTGTAGGTAAATGGCAAAGTAATCAGAGGAGTTGGTAGATACCCAGAGAGGATAAGTTATAGGGATACAGAGAAATAAAGAGGGCTGAAAGGGATTGATAGGGGTGCTCTGCTGGAAGGGAACATGGAATGGGCAGAACGGCTTGCTTCTGTAATAATAACTAATATTAAAAGAATCATCTTAGATTTTGGGTGTGTTTGAGATGCGGGATTTGAACCGACAATCTTCTGATTCAGAGCCTAGGTAAAACTACCAATGAAGAGTCAGAATCAGGTTTAATATCATTTAGAGATATTGTAAAATTTGTTGTTATGCGGCAGCAGTACATTGCAATACATAACAAAAACTGTAAAATACCGCCAGAAATATATATAGTTAAATAAGTAGCACAATAAAGTAATGAGGTAGTGTTCCTGGGTTCATTTGTCCATTCAGAAATCTGATAGCAGAGGGAATGAAACTGTCTTGAATCATTGAGTTTATGCCTTCAGGCTCTTGTACCTCCTCCCTGATGTTAGCAATGACAAGAGGACATGTCCTGGGTGATGGAGGTCCTTAAAGATGGATGCCATCCTTTTGAGACATCGCTCCATAAAGATGTCCTGGATGCTTGGAAGGCTGCTGCCCCCAATGGAGCTGAGTAAGTGCACAACTTTCTGCAGCTTATTTCGATTCTATGCAGTGGCACCAAACCCACTCCCGCCCCATTAGAATGCCCATGGTATAGCTGTAGAAATTTGTGAGTGTGTTTGGTGACATAACAAAACTTCTCAAACTCCTGATGAAATATAGCCGCTGAGATGTCTTCTTTGTAACTGCATCAATATGGTGGGTCCAGGACAGATTCTCAGAGATGTTGAAACCCAGTAACTTGAAATTGCTTGCTCTTTCCATTTCTGATCCTTCTTGGAGTACTGGTGTGTGTTCCCTCATCTTACCCTTTCTGAAGTCTACAATCAGTTCTTTGGTTTGATTGCAAGTTTGTTGCTGCGACACCACGCAATGAAGGAATGGAATAGTGCAAACACTATGACATGCATTGTCACTCTTGTTGCTACATCCTGAGGCAAATATTGGTAGTTGTTTATTATTGTCACTTGTACCAAGATACAGTGGAAAAACATTTGTTTGCTAGCCATCCTGTTACATCACTGAGGTAGTAAAAATAAAAGCAGAAAGCAGAATATAGCATTACAGAGGAAGTTCATTGATGATAGACAAATACAGAGGAAGAGGCACAATGAGGTACATTGGGAGATCGAGTTCAAACATTCAACTTTTAATGTATGAATAGCCTTTAGTAGCCAAAGATGATAGCAGAAAATAATGACGATTACCTTTACTGAAGTGGAAGTGATTGTAAGCTGTGTTATAAATGAGATTATTTTCCAAATAAAGTGCATTACTGGATTCTTAATGTAAATTGTAATCATCTCATCTGAAGTACAGAAGTTGTTAAAAGAGAGGAGAATTGTCCTATTAGTCAAGTTCAGGCCATCTGTATACTTTAATCTATCACTTAACAATGTTTGGCCCAAAGATTGAAATTAATTGAATTGACAAATATTGGTGACATGATTGATAATATAGATCAGTTGCAGATATGGGCTGAGAAATGGCAGATGGAGTTTCATCTAGCCGAATGTGAGGTGTACATAGGGAGATCCTATGTAAGGTACACATTTAATGGCAGAACCCTTTATGATGTACTGAAGGATCTTGGGATCCAAGCCAATGCCTCTTTGAAAGTGGCCACACAAGTCAATGGGATGGAAAATAAGGTATGCTTGCCTTTATTAGTTGAGGCATGGAGTTCAAGAGTCAGGAAGCCATATTGCAGCTTGAAAAAACGCTGGTTAGGCAGCATTCTGAGTACTACTTTCATTGCTGGTTACACATTATAAGAAGGTTATGGAGCCTCTGGGGAAGTTGCCAAAGAATTGAAGGACATGTGCTATAAGAAGTTGGAGAAACTAGGGTTGTTTTCTCTGGAGTAGCTAAAACTGGAGGGAGATAGAAGATTATGAAAGGTTTAGACAGAGAAGGCACACAGGGCATGCATTGAATTCCTCTGCAGAATCTCTTTTCTTGTTCTTCCTACATCACTGGCACCCACATGCACCATGGCGACAGTACCTTTCACCACCTATTCTAAATTCCTCTGCAGGTCATATGAGATGTCCCAAACTCAGGCACAAAGCAGCCTTCTGCACTCTTGATCCTGGCCACAGAATATTGTGTCTGTTCCCTTGATTATACTCTCCCCATTCACAACTACATTTCTCTGCTTCTGCCCCTGAAAAATGGCTCCCTGAACCATTGGTTGCTCATCCTTCCCACAGCCGTCACTCTCATTTTCACAGGGAGCAACAATCTCAAATCTGTTGGACAAACAGAAGGGCTGGGACTGCTTCAGCACTACCCCTTCAATTCCCCCTACCTCCCTCACTTGCAGTTCACTCTCTTACCCCTATCCACATACCAAATTTGAAGTAGTAAACCTAATGGGTATGACTGCCTCCGGAAACATGGTGTCCCGGTAATTCTCTCCCTCCCTGATGCATCACACTGTTTGAAATGTAGATTTCAGGTCATCACCGCTGAGCCTGAGTTTCTCAAGCAAGCAGCACTTGCTGAAAATGTGACTATCAGGAACCACAGTGAGATCCACCAGCTCCCGCTGCATGCAGCCACCACACAGCACCTGAAGCTGCTGTACATCACCTGAAGTTGCATGCCTAATTAATTTAATTAGTTGTAATCTTTTTTTGTTTGTATATATAAAACTATGACATAAAAGCTTACTTTTTTCTTGCCTGCTACTCACCTGTTCCTCCTTGACAAAGCCATAGATCCCCACTCTAACACTGTCCACTCCAACAGTGGCTGCTCTGCTTGAGCCTAACATCTTTTTACTCACCCTTGTCAGTTACCTATTATCCTAATCGATCTCTGACTCAGCAGAAAGTCCCCAGTACCTGCTTGCTTTTTAAATCTCGTGCTAATCATGACAAATAATGGCCTGCAGTCTCTAATATTTTGGGAAGTCAAATCCCCAATGGGCACCGAAGGACCTAAGGACAGTTAATCAACTGATATCGGTATTGGCGATTATTTCAGTTTGCCATTGAACATCCCTTTTGCTGACCGTCACAAAATATGGACTCTTTTTCCATAGATGCTGCCTGGCCTCCTGCTGATTTCCACCAGCATTTTGTCTGTGTTGTTGTCATATTTGTAATCCCTTTCGTTGGTTGGGTTGACCTGTTCTCCGATCTTGGCAATACATTTGCAAATGTTTCATCACTATACAAGGAGACAGAAATAGAGAGATGGGTATTGCAGGCATTAGTAATGTTGGAGTCTGAGCGTGGAACAAGCAGTGTTTGTTCTCCTAAAGATGGAGGAAACAGTTTGGAATTGTGAATAACATATTTTTTTCAGTGACTTGATGTCACCTGCAGGGCCAGCAGCTATTGATTTGTTTTGGAGGGAGTTCCAGCAGTTATACCCATAGTGATGAAAGAACAATGATATATTTCCAAGTCAGAGTATGTGGATGGAGGGAGACTTGCAGGAGGTGGTATTTACATTCTCTTCCTCCACTGTACCTCTTGCTGTCCAGGGTGGTGTTATTTGTGTAGTCTGATTGAGAAATTGTAGTGCATTTTGTATATGGTGCACCTTTCATCCACTGTGTTCCACTCATTTATTGTGCATGAAATGGGAGAAATCTGTTCTTTCAGTACCTCTGTACACAGTAGAGTGAAAGCGAAAGACTGTTTGGCAATATTAGAATGATCATACTCATATTTCAAAATAATCCTTGAAGTCTTTTTGTAATCTGCTAAATATTTTTTTTAAATTTCTTTTTTATAACCCCAGGAATACAAATGTTGACCTTGGAACAATACTCAAAGCTAACTGGTCTTTCTGGGGGGAAAAGAGTGTCCAGTCTTTTCTGTATTTCCAGTATCTGCCGGATCTTGGGTTTAGAAAGTTATATGATTAACTTTATGGACAAAGGTGGGAGAAGTATGGATCCAGGAGGAGGGGAGTGGTTGAGCCTGAGGGGATCTCAATCCACCAGTTGGACCAGACTGCGGCATCGGGAAGGGGCAGAGGTGACAGCATCTGCTTCATGATAAACTCATTGTAATGCTTGGAGCACCAAGATGGTGCCAGAAAGTGGTGAATCTTTGTGTGCAGCTTTGAAGGGAATCGTCAAATATTCTCGTTTAGGACTACTTGGGCGCCATGGTAGCATAGCGGTTAGTGCAGCACTATTGCAGTTCGGGGCATCGGAGTTCAGAGTTCAATTGTGGTATCCTCTGTAAGGAGTTTATACATCCTCCATGTGGAGTGCATGGGTTTTCTCCCAATGCTCCGTTTTCTCCCACAGTCTAAAGATGGACCGGTTGCTAGGTTAATCTGTTATTGCAAATTGTCCTGTAATTAGGTTAGGGTTAAATAAGGGTTTGCTGGTGGCGTCACTCAAACGGCCAAAATGGTCTACTCCAAGCTGTATCTCTAAATAAAATAAATACTACAGCTGAAATGCTTAGTCACAGCCAGGGGACTTCAGTAAGCAATGTGGTTTTAAGACATTAAAAAAATGTATTGATCCTCAAAATCGGCAGATTGTGGACTGCAAGACTTGGGTCACAAGTGCAGTTTCCCTTTATTAGCAAGGAAACGTGGAAAGCATGCTGGCCTGCAAGTAAGACTGAAACATAAATCCCTTAGACCCCCACTTTCTGCTATCCTACTGGCAAATCTACAGTCTCTGGAAAATAAAATAAAAGACCTCAGAGCAAGATTGCAGTATTAGAGGGAGATTAGAGACTGCTGTGTGCTTTGCTTCATGGAAACATGGCTCACCTCCACCATTTCGGATGCAGCACTGCAGCCCGAGGGCTTCACCATGCACCACAAAGACAGGACAGCTGAGTCTTTTAAAGGTAGAGGAGACCAGGTATGCTTCACGATTATCTTATCATGGTGTATAGTCTTGGTGGTTCTGTCTCACTAATGCTCACCCAAGCTGGAACATGTACTGGTCAAGTGCCATCCGTTATATCTCTCTGGGAGTTTTCCACCATTATCCTGGTAGCAGTGTACATTCCAACCTTGGCCAACATAGGTTGGCACTGGAGGAGCTGAGCACCATGATTAGTAGTCACAAAACAGTGCACTCTAATGCCTTCCCTATCACTGTGGGCTTTTCAACCAGGCCAGCTTGAAGATATCTCTGATGAACTACCAATGACATTCCACCTGCCGAACTGGAGGATCCAACACACTTGACCACTCTTGCATCGCCATCAAATATGCTTACCTTACCACCCCACACCTGCAGTGTGGGAAGTCCAATCATCTGTCTGTACTTCTACTCCTGCCGTAGAGCAAAGACTAAAGACCATAGCACTGGTAATGTAGACCACAAAGGTATAGACAAGGGAGGCAGAGGAATGCTTACAGGACTGCTTTGAATCAGTGGACTGGACAATATTCAGGGATTCATCATCAAACCTGAATGAATAATCCACACTTGCCACCAATTTCACCAATACCCGTGTGGATGAATGTGTGCCCTCGAGCATATGCTGAACATGCCCAAACCAAACGCCATGGATGAACCAGGAGTTTCGCAATCTGCTGAGGGCTGGATCTGTGGCATTCAAGACTAGTGATCCAGAACTATACAAGAAGTTCCAATACAACCTACAAAAGGCTGTTTTAAAAGTGAAAGAATTCCGAATGAAGCTAGAGATGGAATTGGATGCAAGACAGCTCTGGCAGCATGTCCTACAAGCTGAAAGCTAACATTATAAATGGATGTGAAGCTTTACCTCCAAATGAGCTCAATGTCCCCGATGCATACTTTGGAAGGGAGAATAAAACTGCAACTGCAGCTTCTGGAGACCCTGTGATTTCTGTCTCGGAGGACAACATCAGAACATCTTTCAAGTGAGTGAACCATCGCAAGGCATCAAGACCCATAGGCGTACCCAGTAGAGCACTGAAAACCTGTATCAACCGACTGGCAGGAAAGCTCAAGGACATCTTCAGCCTCTCACAGCTGCAGTCAGTGTTTCCCACCTGCTTCAAAAGGGTAACAGTCATACCAAGGCCCAAAAAAAACAGGATAGGCTGCCTCAATGACTATCACCCAGTAGCACTCACATCTACTGAAAAGGACGCTTTGAAAGTTTACTAACAGCAGAATCAACTCCTGTCTAAGTGACCTGTTGCAATTTGCCTATCACCACAATAGGTTCCCGCAGATGCAATCTCATTGGTTCTCCTCTCCGCCTTGGATCACCTGAACAACAGGAATTCTTGCATCAGGCTTCTGTTGATGGATTACATCTTCAATATTCAACACCATCATATCTTCAGTACTAATCAACAAGCTCCAAATCCTGGATCATTGACTTCCTCATTGGGAGACCACAGTCAGCGTGGATCAGAAATAACATCTCCTCCTCACTGATATTAACACTGGTGCACCTCAAGGATGTATGCTTAGCCCATTATTCTACTCTCTCTCCGACCATGACTGTGTGGCTAAACACACCTTAAATGCCATATATAAATTTGCCGATGACACAACTATTCTTGCAGATTTCAGGTGATGATGAGGAGATATACAGGCGTGAGATAGATCAGTTGGTTGCAACAACAACCTTGCACAATGTCAGCAAGATCAAGGAATTGATCGTGGACTTCAGGAAGGGGAAGTCAAGAGAACACACGCCAATCCAGATCAAGGGATCAGCAGTGGAAAGGGTGAGCAATTACAAGTTCCTACGTATCATCCAGAAGCCTTGGATGAACCAAGAGATTAGCAATCTGCTGAGGGTAGATCAGTGGTGTTCAGGACTGATGATCCAAGAAAGTACAAGAGGTCCAGGTATCACCTCCTGAAAGCCATCTCACGTGCAAAGTGGCAATTTCAGGCTAAGATTGAATCACAGAGGTATGCTCAACAATTGTGGCAGGACTTGAAAGCCATCACCTCCTGCAAATGAAAACCAAGCAATATAAATAGAAATGAGATTTCATTTCTGGAGGTGCCAATGTCTTCCATGCTCACTTTGACAGGCATTTTCACCAACCCCCACAGATCCTGACAACCTCGTATTTCAGTCTTTGGGGTGGACATGACAGCATATTTCAGGGAGTTTGAACCGCCAGAAAGCATCTGGCCCAGACGTCATATGTAGTTGAGTACTGAAGACCTGTGCTAATCAATTGACTGGAGTGTTTACAGATATCTTCAAACTCCCACTTTGGCAATCTGAGATACCCACCTACTTCAATCATACCAGTGTCCAAGAAGAATGTGGTATCTTACCTCAAGGACTATCATCCAGTAGTACTTACATCCACTGAGATGCAGTGCTTCAAGAGGTTGGTCATGAAGCATATCAGTTCCTCCTGAGGACTGACCTGTATCCACTTGACTTTACCGTCAGTCACAACAGATCAATAGCAGATGCCATTTCATTGGCTCTTCATTCAGTCTCAAACACCTGGACAATGAGGGTGCATACACCAGGATCTTAATTGACTACAGCTCATCATTCAACATTATAATCCCTTCAAATCTCATGACTAAGTTCTAAGACCTGTGGCTTATAACACATATGGAATTTGATCCTGGATTTCCTCACTGGCAGACCTCAGTTAGTACAAATTGGCACACTTAACTATCAGCACATACCCCAGCCAGTTCAGAATAGCAACAACATCGCCTCCACGAACTCCATCAGCACAGGTGTGCCCAAAGGCTGTGTACTTAGCCCCCTGCTCTATCTATTCTATACTTAAGTGGCGAAGTACAGCTCCAATGCCATATTTAAATTTGCTGGCATCGAAACTGTTGTCAGGTGAATCAAAAGTGACGATGAGTCAGCATATGGGAGGGGGATTGAAAATATGATTGAGTGTTGCCAGAACAATAACCTCTCACTCTACAGCAGCAAAACCAAGGAGCTGATTTATTCAGTACATGAGGAAGAAACCAGTCCTCACTGGAGGAATGGAGATTAAGAGGTTTAGTAGATTTAAGTTCCTTGGCATAAACATTGTCAGTGGACCTGTTCTGGGATCAGCATATAAGTGCCATCACAAAGAAGACACAACATCCCCTCAACTTTCTTTGAAGATTGCGTATACTTGGCGTGTCACCTAAAACGTCCACAAATACACAATGCAGAGTACCCAAACCAGCTGCTTCACAGTCTTGTACGGATACAGCTCAGTCCACCACCAACAAAGCCCTCCGCACTATTGAGCGCATTTACATCGAGCCCTGCCACAAAAAAAGCAGCATCCATCATTAACACCACCACCATCCAGGCCATGCCCTTTTCTCACTACCACCATCAGCTAGGAGGCACAGTAGCCTTGGATCCCACACTACCAGGTTCAGGAACAGGTATTACCCGACAACAAGCAGGCTCCTGAACCACATGGATAACTTCATTCGCCACTACTCTGAACTAATTCTACAATCTGTAGACTCACTTTCAAGAACTCTTTCCAACCCATATTCTCAGTATGATTTTTATTTGCAGTTTGCCTTCATTTGCACTTTGGCAGTTGGAAATCTTTGTTTACGAATAACTTTTTGTAAAATTCTGTTGTATTTCTTTTTTCCCTGTAAATGCCTGCAAGTAAAAGAATCTCAAGGTGGTATATGGTAACATAAATGTATTTTGATAATAAATTTACTTAGAACTTTTAATGGTGTGCTGGTTATAGGGGAGAAAGTGGAAAGTGGTGTTAGGGAGGGGATATGTAAATGAGTGGGTGGACTTTGTCAGTGAGAGGGATAGGGAATATAAAAATGATGATTAACATCCAAGGTCCACTTAAGCATAAAAAGGGGGGAAATACTGAGCATTCGGAAATCTGAGGCAAGAAGACTGGTCACAGCTGTGGAGGCATCCGACCCAGCACTAAACTCTGCAAAAGTGAGTGAAGCGATCACTCACTGCTCACTTTGGAAAGAAACCCTGTAGCAAACTAAACTGAGATGAAGAGTTTGGCGTTTATTCTGGTCTTTGGCATGTTAATTCATTTCCACCCCACTGTTGTCTCACCCTGGCCCGTGCCAGATTATACAGAGAGGAGGATACTGTGCAGGTTGGACTATATCCGAGCTATTATCAATATCTGTGGTACCCATAGCTGGTCAATGAATCCAAGAGATGAAAGCGGTGAGTATTCACATTTTCTTTGTTCTGAGCACAAGAGATTCTGTAAATGATGGAAATCCAGTGGGGGCTTTTTCCTCCTCCCTTTCCAACCCTGATGAAGGGTCTTAGCCCAAAGTGTCGACTGTTCGTTTCGCTCCACAGAAGCTGTTGTCTGACGTGTTGAGCTCCCCCAGCATTTTGTGTGATTTCCCTATTCTGAGCCTGAGTAAACATTATTACTGTTGTGTATGTAATATTTAAGTAACATTTGAGTAATCTTGTTTATATATGGGTTGATTAAGCATTTTGTTCATTTAAATAATGTATTATGCATGGATACGTTTATTCTTTACGACATCCTGCTACCACGTGATAGGTGCAAACCTCGCTTAAAGTAAATTAGAAGTTAGACTCACATTTCGAGCTTCGCTGCCTTCCTTTGAATTAGCTTAATGTTTTGCAGTTACAAAACATAATATAAACAAGGAAAGGTTATAGTGTTAGAATGTTAATCATAGACACTTCTACTAAGGCAAGGATGCAGCCATCTATAATCCAAATGGGAATATTGGTCTTAATATGTACATTTTTGCAATCAGTTTTGAAAGTCACTACAAGAATAAAGCTTGCAAAAGGTAAAATATTTATTTTAGCTTTACTTGTAAGGAACAAACATTCTTTAATCTGCTGGAGAAAAGTAGGTACAAAAATCGGTTTAGTATATTTATTGCAAAAAGCTCTAAAATTCCTTCAGCATTACATAAGGGTATGGAGAAGTCCACTGGTTCTCTTGAAACCTGTTTGTAGCTTGGATTGAGCTATACAGAGTGAATTTTAAAGGAAGAGATTAAACAAACAGATGAAGACTGAACAAGTTAAAGTTCACGTCTAGTGTACTTTTTCAAAATACTTTTTTAAAACCTTAGGGAAGGTTGAGAGGAAATTTGCCTCTCGCATGCCTTTTGCTTCATCAATTCTTTCTCTTTACTTCTAGCATAGTAGAGAGTTGATGGGCTTCCAGCGTCTCTTCACTTGAATTTCCAGATTAAAACCACTATGGGTTCCCAACCTTATAAATATCTGTGCAATATATTCTAACGCCACATTTAAAGCAACATCAGTGACAAGAAGGAAAATGTCAGATTAACAGTCATATGAGCATAAGACACAGGGGCAGAATTAGGCCATTCAGCCCATTGAATCTACTCCACCATTTTATCATGGCTAATCCATTTTTCTCTTAACCCCATTCTCCTGCATTCTCCCTGTAACCTTTCACACCTTGACTAATCAAGAAGTTAGCAACCTCTGCCTTAGACACACCCAGTGACCAGGCCTCCACAACTGCCTGTGATAATGAATTTCACAGATTCACCCCCCTCACCCCCCCCAGCTAAAGAAATCCCTCCTCATCTCCATTCTAAATGGATGACCCTCTTTTCTGAGACTGTGTTCTCTGTTCCTAGATTTCCCCATCACAGGAAACATCCTCTCCACGCCAACTCTATTTAGTCCTTTCAACATTCAACAAACAATGAGATCCCACTTCATTCTTCTAAATTCCAGCAAGTGAAGGACCACAGCCATTACATGCTCCTCATATGATAACCCTTTCATTGCTGGAATCACTCTTGTGAACTCCTCTGAACCCTCTCCAATGTCAGCACATCTTTCTTAGATAAGGAGCCCAAACGTGCTTACAATACTCCCAAGTTGAGGCCTCACCAGTGCCTTATAAAGCCTCAGCATTATATCCTTGCTTTTATATTCTAGTCCTTTCAAAATGAATGCTAACAATCATCACCTCTGACTCAACCTGCAAATTAACCTTTAGGGAATCCTGCACAAGGACTCCCAAGTCTCTTTGCAGCTCAGATTTTTGAAATTTTTGCCCATTTTGAAAATAGTCTGCTTTTTATTCCATCTACCAAAGTACATGACCATACACGTCCCGTTACTGTACTCCATTTCCAACTCTTTTCTGACTCTCTTAATCTGTCCTAGTCCTTCTGCAGCCAGCCTGCTTCTTCAACAGGACCTGCCACTCCACCTGTTTCTGTATCATCCACAAACATAGACACAAAACCATTCATTCTGTCATCCAAATCATTGACATCCAACATAAAAGAAATAGTCCCCATACTGACCCCCGCATTATTCACTGGCAGCCAACCAGAAAGGGCTCCCGTATTCCCACTCTTAGCCACCTACCAATCAGCCAATGCTCTATCCATGTTAGAATCTTTCCTGTATACCATCAGCTCTTAAGCAGTTTCATGTGCAGCACCTTGTCAAAGACCGTTTGAAAATCCAAGTATACAATATCCACCGATTCTCCTGTTTCCATTCTGCTTGCTATTTTCACAAAGAATTCTAACAGATTTGTCAGGCAAGATTTTCCCTAAAGGAAACCATGCTGACTATGACCTTATCATCTGCTTTCAAGTACCATGAAATCACATCCTTAACAATCAACTCCGCCATCTTCCCAACATGGTTCAATTTCTCCAGAGAAAACCTGAAGTGCACATAAAAGAGGAAGTTAGGAGAATCCCCTACACCCAATAACATGCAAGCACATCATCGAAGAACATAGCAGTCAATATCGGAAAGCACAATGACACAGTAAATTATTATCTGTCCTGATGGATGGAAAATTAAAGCAATTTGAACGATATGGTGATTACTGATCAAATTATTTTCTTTCCTAGGTCCAATCCTGCCGCCGCCTGAATTTCTGCAGAGTTATAGGAAGAGAAATAGTATTAAAGGGAATAACGTACGTAAGCAGTTGGCTGATGATGAGATTGTAAATGCTATTGATGAATACCTCCAATATAATGACATAAGCAGCGACTTGATTCTGAAACAGCAAACACCCTTGTCCAAATCCATTGGAACCGGCAGGCAGGATAACCAAATGCTATTATCAAGAAAATGCTGTTCTATTGGTTGCAATAGAGAAGATTTTCGAGAGTACTGCTTCTCATAGAATAAAACACAGATGGTGACACTGTTTCAATGAAAACTTTAATGTTGTAGTTTATTAAGGATCTTGCTTTCATGGAAAAAGCAAAGATATGTTGCTTGCATTATCTGTTGTGTTCTTTTTGACTGTATTTGCATTCTGAAGCTTTAAAAGAAATAAAATCAAGCCCTGAAGTTTTTGCAGCACTTGTGTTCTCCTGACAATTTGTTTTGCAAATATTAATTTCAGTGTTTTTACAAATGCACACACATGCCTTTCAAATGACATTGGTCAGGACACAATTGGTATTGTAGGTAGTTTGGGATCCCATATCTCAAAAAGGATGTGCTGCCGTTGGAGAGGGTGCAATGGAGAATGATCCTGGGAATGAATGGGTTAGTGTATGAGGATTGTTCGATAGCTCTTCTCCTTTGCAGAGTTTTCTTCCTGGGTGTAGGCTCTACATCAGACTTTGGTCCAATATGTACCCCTGCCCTAGAGGAGAAAGATGGTTCCAATGGGGAACTTTTACAGGACTATTTCCATCTTCCGGTTTCAACTAAAAAATTGTCACGTTTGGCACCTGACTCTGCACTACGTAAGGTGTAGGTACCCAGCAGGCGACCAACTTATGTGTCCCTTGTAGCCCTAAATTTCTTTCTAGAACTCAATCTCCAGGCATAAGTTGTGAAAATGTAATCTTCTGCACGTATTGCTTCTTGTTTTTTAGGTTTTGTATTCTAGCTGAAATTGCTGCTAATTCATAAGCTATTTGTAGTTTCTTCGCATTGGTCACATAGCTGAGACAGGTTTTCTGTGGCAAGTCCTCACTACAGGTTCCAAAACAAAGATCCGCAGTTATTCTCACTTTGTGTCTGAACGTTATGGTGAGTAGCCAGGAGCTTCATTCCGAGTACAGTTGGCACAAGAGTTCCCTGCTTGTCTGTCAATGGCTGTTTAAATCTCTGAGCAGAGGATGATATGGCAAGGTCCTTGACTTCTCAACTCCAAACCTGTTCGGTAACTCACGTATGAGACGGCTCTCAAAATCCATCCTCTGCTTACTGTGCGTCCTTCTCAGGGGGCCATAATGAATGAAGTATTTCCCCCACAACACTGTTGCAACTGTGGATGCTTTCTGATTCTTTGTGGGAAAGGCTTGACTGTATCTGGTGCAGTGATTAGTGATGACATTTGCAGTGTTACTTGAATCAGGCTCTATGTAAAGAAAATCCATACACACTGGATCAAGTGGTCCAGCGCTTTGAATGTGAGACAAGAGAGCAACTCCTTTTGGTCACGTCTTTCTCTGAATACAACAAATGCATGATTTACAGTCAGCTTCAACTTCAGGCTTTATTTGTGGCCGATAGAAACGATCTCTGACTAATCCATAATTCTTGTCAGATTCCAGATGAGCTGAGTCATCATGATATGACCTCAGTACAATCTTCTTGTACTTCTCAGGCAAAATCACCTGAGGACATTGAGTTCTGTTTGTAGGAGAAGTAGCCCTGTATAAAGACTTTGTCCAGTTTTTCCCATTCTCTCAGCAGTAGAGTTCTCATCCTTTGAAATATCTCCTTTGAAAACAGCTGACCAGATTTCACCTATACAAGGGTCACCTTTCTGTGCTGCTGACAATTTAGCAGGACTCAAGGCAGGAAATTCTTTCATATTCAGCATTGTCAAGTTGCAATATTCCTGGGGAATTTCATTGATAGATGCACTCAAATACTTGACAGCTCCATCGGGCCATAGGCGTTGCTCTGATTTGCTAACTGTGAAGAACTGGCAAATTGCTTTAACACCCAAGGCAGTTGTCGCCATCTCATAAGAACACCGTGATTATGCATTTGCATCAATGCGCTGACTTCCTGGCCAATATTTAAGGCTGAAATCATAGGCAGACAACGCTGCCAGCCAGTGATGACCTGTGGAATTCAACTTTGTTGAAGTCAAATATAAGTTAGTGGGTTGTTGTCCATTCTCACCTCAAACTTGGGATCATTGAGTTTGTCTACCACTGCCTACTTCAATGCCAGAAACTCCAATTTGTGAGCAGGGTAGTTTCATTCAGATGGTGATAAACTCAGGCTATTGAAAGCAACAGGTCTCAGGTCTTCACCTTGGTCGTGATAGTCTCTTTTTATCACACCAAACCTTAATCCTTGCAACATCCGTATCAGAGTCCTTTACTATTTCGTGCTTTCAATTGTACAATAAAAAACTATAGGTAACAAAATAAAGTAAATGGCCCTAGATATATATTAGTCCATATCATGCACATAATCTTTGGATCTCATTGTTGTGTAATCAATTCAATTTGCTTCACTTTGTTTAATCACAGTACTAAAACAGCTCTACCCTGAAAACCCAGTCAAAGTGAAACATAAATAAATTTCCACGTAGCATCCAAGGAAAAAGCGTTGAACTTTCTCCAAGGTTGTGTGCAAACTAAAAGTCATGCATGAAACCAAAGTCTGCACGAGGATCCTCAGTGTACCTGTTCCTCCAAATTTGTTATCAGTTCCTTGGTCTTGCTGACATTGAGAGAGAGGTTGTTGTTACGACACCACTCAGCCAGATTTTCAGTGTTGCTTCTATATGCTGATTCGTCACCACCTTTGATTTGGCCCTTACCAGTGGTTTCATCAGCAACCTTGAAAATTACATTGGACTGTACTTAGATAGAAAATCTAAGTACTTACATAGAAAATAGGTACAGGAGTAGGCCATTCGGTCCTTCGAACCTGCACCGCCATTTATTATGATCATGGCTGATCATCCAACTCAGAACCCTGCACCAGCCTTCCCTCCATACCCCCTGATCCCCGTAGCCACAAGGGCCATATCTAACTCCCTCTTAAATATAGCCAATGAACTGGCCTCAACTGTTTCCTGTGGCAGAGAATTCCACAGATTCACCACTCTCTGTGTGAAGAAGTTTTTCCTAATCTCAGTCCTAAAAGGCTTGCCCTTTATCCTCAAACTGTGACCCCTCGTTCTGGACTTCCCCAACATCGGGAACAATCTTCCTGCATCTAGCCTGTCCAATCCCTTTAGGATTTTATACGTTTCAATCAGATCCCCCCTCAATCTTCTAAATTCCAACGAGTACAAGCCCAGCTCATCCAGTCTTTCTTCATATGAAAGTCCTGCCATCCCAGCAATCAATCTGGTGAACCTTCTTTGTACTCCCTCTATGGCAAGGATGTCTTTCCTCAGATTAGGGGACCAAAACTGCACACAATACTCCAGGTGTGGTCTCACCAAGGCCTTGTACAACTGCAGTAGTACCTCCCTGCTCCTGTACTCGAATCCTCTCGCTATAAATGCCAGCATACCATTCACCTTTTTCACCGCCTGCTGTACCTGCATGCCCACTTTCAATGACTGGTGTATAATGACACCCAGGTCTCATTGCACCTCCCCTTTTCCTAATCGGCCACCATTCAGATAATAATCTGTTTTCCTATTTTTGCCACCAAAGTGGATAACTTCACATTTATCCACATTAAATTGCATCTGCCATGAATTTGCCCACTCACCCAACCTATCCAAGTCACCCTGCATCCTCTTAGCATCCTCCTCACAGCTAACACTGCCGCCCAGCTTCGTGTCATCCGCAAACTTGGAGATGCTGCATTTAATTCCCTCATCCAAGTCATTAATATATATTGTAAACAACTGGGGTCCCAGCACTGAGCCTTGCAGTACCCCACTAGTCACTGCCTGCCATTCTGAAAAGGTCCCGTTTATTCCCACTCTTTGCTTCCTGTCTGCTAACCAATTCTCTATCCACATCAATACTTTACCCCCAATACCGTGTGCTTTAAGTTTGCACACTAATCTCCTGTGTGGGACCTTGTCAAAAGCCTTTTGAAAATCCAAATATACCACATCCACTGGTTCTCCCCTATCCACTCTACTAGTTACATCCTCAAAAAATTCTATGAGATTCGTCAGACATGATTTTCCTTTCACAAATCCATGCTGACTTTGTCTGATGATTTCACCGCTTTCCAAATGTGCTGTTATCAGATCTTTGATAACTGACTCCAGCAGTTTCCCCACCACCGAGTCAAAGCAAGCATAGAAGGCATTGAGCTCATCTGGAAGCGAAGCCCCGTTGTCTCCTATGTTGCTTGATTTAACTGGTGATAGCATTCAAGCCTTGCTGCAACTGTCAAATATCCTTCATTGTTTAGTCTGGAATTGCAACTTCGCCATGGGATGGCATTCCAGAGGTCATACCTGGACCTCTTGTATCTCGCTTGGTCACCATTCTTGAATGCCTCTGCTCTGGCTCTCAACAGTTTGCAGGTCTCATGGTTCATTCAAGGCTTCTGGATGGGGAAATCTCTGAATCATTTTGTAGGGACGCACTTGTCTACAAGTGGGCTGAATGACCTAATTCTGCTCCCATTCCTTATGGCTTTATGTTCTAAAATATGAAATCTGAACAAATGTTTATATGTTGATCATCTAAGAATATTTATCACTAGCTGTAAAAGGAAAATAAAACTGAAAATTTTATCACTCTAAATGGTAGGATGAAATCGAAAAACTGCATTATCACTTTTGTCCCAACTTTCCTCTATTCTACATAACCCAACCTGCCTTTGTTTGGCATCAACCATAAAGCAAAGTGGCCCAAGCACAAAGTTGTATTTTAAAATCTTCATTCAAAATCTACTAGTTGATTTAACTGGTCCTCTTTTGAATTCAAAATGTGAAGGGAATCTTCCTTTGGTTTTGTTTAATGCATCAATATTTCAGACCAAGTAACAGTCCATTACTAGGAACATGTCCCCTAAAGGGAAATAAAATTCTCAGTGGAAACCATGTATAATGGAAAAAGACTTATACCAGCATTTAGAGCAGATACTGTAATGAGGATATTTTTCAAAAGATGGCAAATATAATTGAACACTAAAGAGATAGCAGGATATTTGTCAAAGAGGTTAATTAGCACCAGTGCCACATAGGAAGGGAAGTGTTAGAGCAGTGAAGGGTTTATGGACCGTGTTATGGGACTAAGGCCCAGGGAACTAATTGCAGGATCACCAGAGGCCTGAAATTTATCAGGCAACTGAACAATGTGAACTGGAGAAGAGCCTGGCCTTCACAGTGTTGCAGCTCTGGAAGTGGTTACTCATTTGGAAAGGGGGAGTGTTGGATGGATTTGGAGAAAACAAGAGTGATAAATTATGTTGAA
Organism: Mobula birostris; assembly: GCF_030028105.1. Classification (NCBI taxonomy): domain Eukaryota; kingdom Metazoa; phylum Chordata; class Chondrichthyes; order Myliobatiformes; family Myliobatidae; genus Mobula; species Mobula birostris. The sequence continues at coordinate 75,027,406 of NC_092374.1, forward strand.
TTAATCCTGATTTTCCTGGTCACCAATTAAAATGCATTATCACTTGGTCATTAGAAAACTAATGAGCTGAACTAAACAAGGCTGAAAGGTACGACACTAATTTAATAATGCATTATTTAACCTGTTAAACAGAAGGCATAGTATCAACTTCTGGCAAGCTTAAAGAAGCTTCCATTTGATATTGATTAGATGGTAGAATGAGGAAATATGTGTGGATGAAATAGAAAACGTGACTTGATACATATGTGATCAGACATAAAAAACACCATACTTACAATGAGTGTCAGCACTGGGCTCTCCCTTCACCATAATAAGCATTAGAGATGCTGAGTGAATAACGTGTGTGTATGTGTATTTGTGTGTGTGTGTATGTATGTATGGATGTGTCTCTGAAATTTTGTTTGACTACACTCTTGAGGATCACCTTGCTGCATGATGGATACCTTTAGAGTTGCAAATTGTCCTTGTTGTCAAGATTGACACAGAGACCAAAATGGAATTAGATAAACTGAAACTTAGAATTAGATAAATTCTAAAATGGAATTAGATAAAGGAACTCACAGTCGTTGTGATTTGGGAAGGGGAGAGGCAAGCAGATAGAATAGAAAAGGAGGACCTATATTCCCCAGCAGAGGAAACTAGTGGGAGTGGAGAAGTTGCACATGGATTTAAAAAGCTTGTTAGAAATTTCAGAGGGGACACAAAGGGATATTCTTACGCCCAGAGTCTGATGGGATCTTCAATTTGCTGCCTGAATGGGTGGGAGAAACAAAAACTATCACCTCATTTAAAGGGTATTTAGATATGCACTTGAAGAAGCGGGAGAAGCAGAAGAAAGGAAACTATAGGTCAGTTAGTCTGACCTCAGTGGTTGGGAAGATGTTGGAGTTGATTAGGGATGAAGTCTCAGGATACTTGGAGGCAGATGATAAAATAGACTGTAGTCAGCATATTTTCCTCAAGGGAAAATTCTTGTCTGACAAATCTGTTGGAATCCTTTGAAGAAATTACATGCAGGATAGACAAAGGAGAATTGGTTGATGTTGTGCACATAGATTTTCAGAAGGCCTTTGACAAGGTGCCAGACATGAGGCTGCTTAACAAGCTACAAGCCCTTAGTAATACAGGAAATATTCTAGTATGAATAAAGCAGTGGCTGATTGACAGGAGGTAAAGCGTGGGAATAAAGGGAACTTTTTCTGGTTGTCAGCCGATGACTAGTGGTGTTCCACAGGGATCTGCGTTGGGACCATTTCTTTTAGGTTATATGTCAATGATGTGGATGATGGAATTGATGGCTTTGTTGCAAAGTTTGCAGATGATATGAAGATAGGTGGAGAGGCAGGTAGTTTTGAGAAAGTAGAAAGGCAACAGAAGGGCAGACAGATAAGAAGAATGGGCAAGGAAACAGCAGATGGAATACAATGTTGCAAGTGTATCGTTATGCACTTTGGTAGAAGAAATGAAAAGGGTGACTATTTTCTGAATGAAGAGAAAATATAAAAAAACTAAAGGTCAAAACGACTTGAGAATCCTGCACAGGACTCCCTAAAGTTTAATTTGCAGGTTGAATCTATGGTGAGGAAGGCAAGTACAATGTTAACATTCAATTCAAGAGGATTAGCATATAATGTTGAAACTTTGCAAAGCTCTGGTGAGGCCTCACTTGGAGGACTGTGAGCAGTTTTGGGCCACTTATCTTAGAAAAGGTAAAGGTCTGCTGAAACTGGAGAGGGGTCAACAGAGGTTCAGGAAAACGATTCCGGGATTGAATGGCTTGCATATGAAGAGTGTTTGATGGCTCTGGGCCTGTATTCACTAGAATTCAGAAGAATGAAGAGTGACCTCATTGAAACCAATTGAAAGGTGAAGATAGACTTTGATAGAGTGGATGTGGAGAGGACGTTTCTTCTGGTAGGAAAGTCTAAGACCAGAGGACACAGTCTCTGAATGAAGATAAGGAGGAACTTTTTAGCCAGACAGTGGTGAATCTGTGGAATTGTTTGCCACAGACAGCTGTGAAAGCCAAGTTTTTATGTATATTTAAGGCAGAAGTTGATAGATTCTTGACTAGTCAGGGCATGAAAAGATACGGGGAGAAAACAGGCGATTGGAACTGAGAGGAAAATTGAATCAGCCATGATGAAATGGTGGAGCAGACTCGAAGGGCCAAATGGCCTAATTATGTTTGTATATCTTATGGCCTTATAACCTGCAGGCCCACATACCATAAGACCATAAGACCATAAGACAAAGGAGCAGAAGTAGGCCATTCGACTCATCGAGTCTGCTCTGCCATTTTATCATGAGCTGATCCATTTTATCGTATTTAGTCCCACTGGCCCGCCTTCTCACCATAACCTTTGATGCCCTGGCTACTCAGATGCCTATCAATCTCTGCCTTAAATACACCCAATGACTTGGCCTCCACTGCTGCCCGTGGCAACAAATTCCATAGATTCACCACCCTCTGACTAAAAAAATTTCTTCACATCTCTGTTCTGAAAGGGCGCCTCCTGAAGTCATGCCCTCTCGTACTAGACTCCCCCATCATGGGAAACAACCTTGCCACATCCACTCTGTCCATGCCTTTTAACATTCTATGAGGTCTCCCCTCATTCTTCTAAACTCCAAGGAATACAGTCCAAGAGCGGACAAACGTTCCTCATATGTTAACCCTCTCATTCCCAGAATCATTCTAGTGAATCTTCTCTGTACCCTCTCCAACGTCAGCACATCCTTTCTTAAATAAGGAGACCAAAACTGCCCACAGTACTCCAAGTGAGGTCTCACCAGAGCCTTATAGAGCCTCAACATCACATCCCTGCTCCTATACTCTAGAAATGAATGCCAACATTGCATTCGCCTTCTTCACTACCGACTCAACCTGGAGGTTAACTTTAAGGGAATCCTGTACGAGGACTCGCAAGTCCCGTTGCATCTCAGAACTTTGAATTCTTTCCCCATTTAAATAATAGTCTGCCGGTTTATTTTTTCTGCCAAAGTGCATAACCATACACTTTCCAACATTGTACTTCATTTGCCACTTCTCTGCCCATTCTTCCAATCTATCCAAGTCTCTCTGCAGACTCTGCGTTTCCTCAGCACTACCGGCCCCTCCACCTATCTTCGTATCGTCAGCAAACTTAGTCACAAAGCCATCTATTCCATAATCCAAATCGTTGATGTACAATGTAAAAAGAAGCGGCCCCAACACTGATCCCTGTGGAACACCACTGGTAACTGGCAGCCAACCAGAATAGGATCCCTTTATTCCCACTCTCTGTTTCCTGCCAATCAGCCAACGCTCTATCCACGTATGTAACTTTCCTGTAATTCCATGGGCTCTTATCTTGTTAAGCAGCCTCATGTGTGGCACCTTGTCAAAGGCCTTCTGAAAATCCAAATATACAACATTCACTGCATCTTCCTTGTCTAGCCTACTGGTAATTTCCTCAAAAAATTGTAGTAGGTTTGTCAGGCAGGATTTTCCTTTAAGGAATCCATGCTGAGTTCTGCCTATCTTGTCGTATGCCTCCAGGTACTCTCGACAATCGACTCCAACAACTTCCCAAACACCGACGTCAAGCTAACAGGTCTATAATTTCCTTTTTGCTTCCTTACCCCCTTCTTAAATAGTGGAGTGACATTTGCAATCTTCCAGTCCTCCAGAACCATGCCAGAATCTATCGACTTTTGAAAGATCATCGCTAATGCCTCCGCAATCTCCACAGATACTTCCTTCAGAACACAAGGGTGCATTCCATCTGGTCCAGGAGATTTATCGACCTTTAGCCTATTCAGCTTCCTGAGTACTTTCTCTATCGTAATTGTGACCGCGCACACTTCTCTTCCCTGCCATCCTTGAGTGTCCGGTATACTGCTGATGTCTTCCTCAGTGAAGACTGATGCAAAATATTTGTTCAGTTCCTCTGCCATCTCCTCATCTCCCATTACAATTTCTCCAGTATCATTTTCTATCGGTCCTATATCTACTCTCACCTGTCTTTTACTCTTTATATACTTGAAAAAGCTTTTAGTATCCTCCTCGATATTATTTGCTAGTTTCCTTTCATAGTTAATCTTTTCTCTCTTAATGACCTTCTTGGTTTCCTATTGTAAGGTTTTAAAGACTTCCCAATCCTCTGTCTTCCCACTAATTTTTGCTTCCTTGTATGCCCTCTCCTTAGCTTTAACTTTGGCTTTGACTTTTCTTGTCAACCACGGTTACATCCTTTTTCCACTCGAAAATTTCTTCTTTTTTGGAATATACCTGTCTTGCACATTCCTCATTTCTCGCATAAACTCCAGCCACTGCTGCTCTGCCGTCTTTCCCGCCAGTGTCTCTTTCCAGTCAACTTTGGCCAGTTCCTCTCTCATGCCACTGTAGTTTCCTTTACTCCACTGAAACACCGACACATCAGATTTCGGCTTCTCTTTTTCTAATTTCACAGTGAACTCAATCATGTTATGATCACTGCCTCCTAAGGGTTCCTTCACCTCAATCTCTCCAATCACCTCCGGTTCATTACACAATTGCCAATCCAGTACAGCCGATCCCCTAGTGGGCTCAACAACAAGCTGTTCTAAAAAGCCATCTCGCAGACATTCTACAAATTCTCTCTCTTGAGATCCAGTGCCGACCTGATTTTTCCAATCTACTCGCATGTTAAAATCCCCCACAATTATCATAACACTGCCCTTCTGACAAGCCTTTTCTATTTCCAGTTGTAATTTGTAGTCCACATCCCTGCAGCTGCTTGGAGGCCTATAAATAACTGCCATCAGGGTCCTTTTACCCCTGCTATTTCTTAGCTCAACCCATAAAGATTCTGCACCTTCCGATCCTATATCACCTCTTTCTAATGATTTAATATCATTTCTTACCAATAAAGCCACGCCTCCCCCTCTGCATACCTTCCTATCCTTCCGATACACCGTGTATCCTTGGACGTTCAGCTCCCAGAGACATGCATCCTTTAGCCAGGTCGCAGTGATGGCCACAATATCATACCTGCCAATCTGTAGCTGTACAACAAGATCATACACCTTATTTCTTACGCTGCGTGCATTTAAGTACAACACCTTAAGACCAGAATTTGATACTTTTTGCTTTGATTTCACTGCAACTTTTTGCACTGCAACTCATCCCAATGGCTACACATTTGCCCCATCACCTGCCTGTCTTTCCTGAAATCTTTACTGCTCACTACCTTAGATTTATTTCTGTTTTCCCCTTCCTCCGCTCTATCATTCCGGTAGGCAGTGGGTGGGTGTTAAACTGGGGAGCTGTATTGATACAGTGGGCTGAATAATTTTGTTGTGCCTTAGATTGTCTATGGTTCTATGACAGCAAGAGCATTTCTAAGTGTGCTGCTTTCTGCTGAAGACTCAGTGACTGTAGTATCCTTTTCTGCACCATAGTATTCCAATGGTCTAGCAGAAAACATAGAAACATAGAAACATAGAAAATAGGTGCAGGAGTAGGCCATTCGGCCCTTCGAACCTGCACCGCCATTTATTATGATCATGGCTGATCATCCAACTCAGAACCCCACCCCAGCCTTCCCTCCATAACCCCTGACCCCCATAGCCACAAGGGCCATATCTAACTCCCTCTTAAATATAGCCGAACTGGCCTCAACTGTTTCCTGTGGCAGAGAATTCCACAGATTCACCACTCTCTGTGTGAAGAAGTTTTTCCTAATCTCGGTCCTAAAAGGCTTCCCCTCTATCCTCAAACTGTGACCCCTCGTTCTGGACTTCCCCAACATCGGGAACAATCTTCCTGCATCTAGCCTGTCCAATCCCTTTAGGATCTTATGCGTTTCAATCAGATCCCCCCTCAATCTTCTAAATTCCAACGAGTACAAGCCCAGTTCATCCAGTCTTTCTTCATATGAAAGTCCTGCCATCCCAGGAATCAATCTGGTGAACCTTCTTTGTACTCCCTCTATGGCAAGGATGTCTTTCCTCAGATTAGGGGACCAAAACTGCACACAATACTCCAGGTGTGGTCTCACCAAGGCCTTGTACAACTGCAGTAGTACCTCCCTGCTCCTGTACTCGAATCCTCTCGCTATAAATGCCAGCATACCATTCGCCTTTTTCACCGCCTGCTGTACCCGCATGCCCACTTTCAATGACTGGTGTATAATGACACCCAGGTCTCATTGCACCTCCCCTTTTCCTAATCGGCCACCATTCAGATAATAATCTGTTTTCCTATTTTTGCCACCAAAGTGGATAACTTCACATTTATCCACATTAAATTGCATCTGCCATGAATTTGCCCACTCACCCAACCTATCCAAGTCACCCTGCATCCTCTTAGCATCCTCCTCACAGCTAACACTGCCGCCCAGCTTCGTGTCATCCGCAAACTTGGAGATGCTGCATTTAATTCCCTCATCCAAGTCATTAATATGTACTGTAAATAACTGGGGTCCCAGCACTGAGCCTTGCAGTACCCCACTAGTCACCGCCTGCCATTCTGAAAAGGTCCCGTTTATTCCCACTCTTTGCTTCCTGTCTGCTAACCAACTCTCCACCCACACCAATACCTTACCCCCAATACCGTGTGCTTTAAGTTTGCACACTAATCTCCTGTGTGGGACCTTGTCAAAAGCCTTCTGAAAATCCAAATATACCACATCCACTGGTTCTCCCCTATCCACTCTACTAGTTACATCCTCAAAAAATTCTATGAGGTTCGTCAGACATGATTTTCCTTTCACAAATCCATGCTGACTTTGTCCGATCATTTCACCGCTTTCCAAAGGTGCTGTTATCACATCCTTGATAACTGACTCCAGCAGTTTCCCCACCACCGACGTTAGGCTAACCGGTCTATAATTTCCCGGTTTCTCTCTCCCTCCTTTTTTAAAAAGTGGAGTTACATTAGCCACCCTCCAATCCTCAGGAACTAGTCCAGAATCTAACGAGATTTGAAAAATTATCACTAATGCATCCACTATTTCTTGGGCTACTTCCTTAAGCAACCTGGGATGCAGACCATCTGGCCCTGGGGATTTATCTGCCTTCAATCCCCTCAATTTACCTAACACCACTTCCCTACTAACATGTATTTCGCTCAGTTCCTCCATCTCACTGGACCCTCTGTCCCCTACTATTTCTGGAAGATTATTTATGTCCTCCTTAGTGAAGACAGAAACAAAGTAATTATTCAATTGGTCTGCCATGTCCTTGCTCCCCATAATCAATTCACCTGTTTCTGTCTGCAGGGGACCTACATTTGTCTTTACCAGTCTTTTCCTTTTTACATATCTATAAAAGCTTTTACAGTCCGTTTTTATGTTTCCTGGCAGTTTTCTCTCATAATCTTTTTTCCCCTTCCTAATTAAGCCCTTTGTCCTCCTCTGCTGAACTCTGAATTTCTCCCAGTCCTCAGGTGAGCCACTTTCTCTGGCTAATTTGTATGCTGCTTCTTTGGAATTGATACTATCCCTAATTTCTCTTGTCAGCCACGGGTGCACTACCTTCCTTGATGTATTCTTTTGCCAAACTGGGATGAACAATTGTTGTAGTTCATCCATGCAACCTTTAAATGCTTGCCATTGCATATCCACCGTCAATCCTTTAAGTGTCATTTGCCAGTCTATCTTAGCTAATTCACGTCTCATACCTTCAAAGTTACCCCTCTTTAAGTTCAGAACCTTTGTTTCTGAATTAACTATGTCACTCTCCATCTTAATGAAGAATTCCACCATATTATGGTCACTCTTACCCAAGGGGCCTCTCACGACAAGATCGCTAATTAACCCTTCCTCATTGCTCAAAACCCAGTCCAGAATAGCCTGCTCTCTAGTCGGTTCCTCGACATGTTGGTTCAAAAAACCATCCCGCATACATTCCAAGAAATCCTCTTCCTCAGCACCTTTGCCAATTTGGTTCACCCAATCTGCATGTAGATTGAAGTCACCCATTATAACTGCTGTTCCTTTATTGCACACATTTCTAATTTCCTGTTTAATACCATCTCCGACCTCACTACTACTGTTAGGTGGCCTGTACACAACTCCCACCAGCGTCTTCTGCCCCTTAGTGTTACGCAGCTCTACCCATATCGATTCCACATCTTCCCGGCTTATGTCCTTCCTTTCTATTGCGTTAATCTCTTCTTTAACCAGCAACGCCACCCCACCTCCCCTTCCTTCATGTCTATCCCTCTTGAATATTGAATATCCCTGAACGTTGAGCTCCCATCCCTGGTCACCCTGGAGCCATGTCTCTGTGATCCCAACTATATCATAATCATTAATAACAATCTGCACTTTCAATTCATCCACCTTATTACGAATGCTCCTTGCATTGACACACAAAGCCTTCAGGCACTCTTTTACAACTCTCTTAGCCCTTATACAATTATGCTGAAAAGTGGCCCTTTTTAATGCTTGCCCTGGATTTGTCGGCCTGCCACTTTTACTTTTCTCCATAGTACTTTTTGTTTCTATCCTCACTTTACACCCCTCTGTCTCTCTGCACTGGTTCCCATCCCCCTGTAGTGAACTAACCTCCTCACACCTAGCCTCTTTAATTTGATTCCCACCCCCCAACCATTCTAGTTTAAAGTCACCTCAGTAGCCCCCGCTAATCTCCCTGCCAGGACATTGGTCCCCCTAGGATTCAAGTGCAACCCGTCCTTTTTGTACAGGTCACGCCTGCGCCAAAAGAGGTCCCAATGATCCAAAAACTTGAATCCCTGCCCCCTGCTCCAATCCCTCAGCTACGCATTTATCCTCCACCTCATCGCATTTCTACTCTCACTGTCGCGTGGCACAGGCAGTAATCCCGAGATTACTACCTTTGCGGTCCTTTTTCTCAACTCCTTTCCTAGCTCCCTATATTCTCCTTTCAGGACCTCATCCCTTTTCCTACCTATGTCATTGGTACCTATATGTACCACGACCTCTGGCTCCTCACCCTCCCACTTCAGGATATCTTGGACACGATCGGAAATATCCCGGACCCTGGCACCAGGGAGGCAAACTACCATCCGGGTCTCTGGACTGCGTCCACAGAATCCCCTATCTGACCCCCTTACTATCGAGTCCCCTATCACAACTGCCCTCCTCTTCCTTGCCCTACCGTTCTGAGCTACAGGGCCGGACTCTGTGCCGGAGGCACGGCCACTGTCGCTTCCCCCGGGTAAGCTGTCCCCCCCAACAGTACTCAAACAGGAGTACCTGTTGTTAAGGGGCACAGCCACCGGGGTACTCCCTATTACCTGACCTTTCCCCTTCCCCCTCCTAACCGTGACCCACTTGTCTGCCTCCCGTGGCCCCGGCGTGACCACCTGCCTGCAGCTCCTCTCTATCACCTCCTCACTCTCCCTGACCAGACGAAGGTCATCGAGCTGCAGCTCCAGTTCCGTAACGCGGTCCCTTAGGAGCTGCATATTACCTGAAATAGGGGCAATCTAGAAGAAAACCTAAAATTAAAGGGTGTAATAGAAAAGCAGTGAAATATGGGACAGAGCAGTATGAAATGCAAGTACAAAGTTCAAAGATAACAGTAAATTTATTATCAATGTACATATATGTCACCGTATACAGTAATCTGATTCACTTTCTTGTGAGCAATCATAGTAAATACAACAAACACAATAGAATCAATGAAAGACCACACCTAACAGGACAGACAGACAACCAATGTGTTCAAGACAACAATCTGTGCAAATGCAAAAGGAAAATTACAAATAATAATGATAAGTAAATACGCGATTGAGAACATGAGATGGTGAGTCCTTGAAAATGAGCCCATAGGTTTTGGGAACAGTTCAGTGATGGGGCAAGTGAAATCCCTCTGGTTCAAGAATCCGATGTTGAGGGATAGCAACTCTTCCTGAACCTGCTGGTGTGGGTACTGAGGCTTCTGTTTCTCCTTCCTGATGGCAGCAGTGAGAAGGGATCATGGCCTGGATGATGGGGTCCTTGAGGATGGATGCTGCTTTCCTGCAACAGCATTCCATGTAGACGTACCCAATGGTTTGGAGGGCTTTGCCCATAACGAACAGGGCTGTATCCACTACCTTTTGTAGATTTTTCCATTTATGTAACCAGTCGGTTTACAGGTACTCTCTACCATGCATCTATAAAGTTTGTCAAAGTTTTATATGGCATGCCAAATCTTTGCAAACTTCTAAGAAAGTAGAGGCACAAGTATTAGAAAAATTAGGAAAAAGTGCATTATTTTCTCTGTACATCATGAAAACCAGCCTCCCTCCCATAGATTCTGACTACACTACACTACACTACCTAAGTCAAGCAGCTAACATAATCAAACACCCCACCCACCACAGATATTCTCTTGTCCCCTTTCCTATAGAGAAGGAGATACAAAAGGGGCAACACGGTAGTGTAGTGTTTAGCACAACACTTCACAGTACAGGCAATGCAGGTTCAATCCCCTTTACTGTCTATAAGGAGTTTGTGCATTCTCCCCATGACTGCCTGGGTTTCCTCCAGGTGCTCTGCTTTCCTCCCATATTCCAAAGATGTACTGGTTGGTAGGTTAATTGGTCATTGTAAATTGCCCCATAATTTGGCTAGGATTAAACTCAGGGATTGATGGGCAGTGATCTTCAAAGGATCAGAAGGGCCTACTCCATGCTGTATGTCAATAAATAAATAAACAAGCAAACAAAAGCCTGAAAGTATGTATTGTAAGTCTCAAGGGCAGCTTCTATCCCTCTGTTATAAGGGTATTAAATAAATCCCTGGTACAATAAGATCATAAGAATAGGAACAAAATTATGCCATTTAACCCATCGAGTCTGCTCCATCACTTGATCATGATAGATTTATTTTCCCCCTCAACCCCATTCTCCTATCTACTCCCCGAAACCTTCGACAACCTTACTAATCAAGAACCTATCAAGCTTCACTTTAACGTCAGAATCAGAATCAGAACCATGTTTAATATCACCGGCGTAAGTCGTGAAATTTGTTAACTCTATGGCAGCAGTACAATGCAATACATGATAAATATACTAAAAAACTGAATTACCATAATTATATATATATAATGTGTGTGTGTGTGTGTGTGTGTGTGTGTGTGTGTGTATAAAAAATAGGTTAAAAGAAGCAGTGCAAAAAAAGAAATAAATTACAAAAAAGGTAGTGAGGTTGTGTTGATTTAGAAATTGGATGGCAGAGGAGAAGAAGCTGCTCCTGAATCATTGCAACACACACAAAATGCTGGAGGAACTCAGCAGGCCAGGCAGCATCTAGGAAAAGAATACAGTCAACATTTCGGGCCAAAACCCTAATGCGTGGCTACTGTTCAGAAGCTTGTATGTAACTTCCAACAGGGTCTTGTTTCTTACCTCTACCTACAGGGATTACTATATCTTTTCATTACTTTTGTTTTCTTTCCCTTTAATACTGTTCGCATTAAAGTCTGTGATCTATCGACCTGCTTCAGTGTCTGTGAGTGACTCCGCACTTGGACCATGTCCGAACCACCGGGTGATAACAAGTCTTGACCACGCAAAGATGGACCCAGCGGAGAGAGGGCGGCTGACCTTGGCCATGAGATTCATTGGTCAGAGTGATTCGTCGAGGCAACAATGTTCTGTTGCAAATCCTATGTATAAACTCTTGTTTCTGTCTCCAGCGTGGCAGAAGGATCTTGCCAAGTAATGGACCCAGCAATGTTTGAGCAGTAGCATTTTGACATTGGTGGCTTGAGGAGAAGGTGTCTTTATTCTGAGTGCATGTCGTGACTCTACGTTCCGAGAATCCCGAGCCTACATTCTGAGCTTCTCTTGTCCACATTGAGTTTCTCCAGTATCCATTCAAGCCTCTCAAGTCACAAGTACCCAGATTCCCAGCTTCGTGGTCCCGTGACTCAGATCTGCGTAACAAATGAGCACTTCAAGCAAATTTATCAATTGATTCAACAGATCATCTTTCAAGTCAATAGTATAAATTCTGGAAGAGCCCTACTCCAAAAGCTGATCCCTGGCTAGTATATGCAAATACACAAGTAACTAACCCTATCAGGAGTATTTTTAACCCTTGATGAAAGTCATGGTACAGACTGGGAAAATTGTACTTTCATGTAGCAAATTAAACAGATCTACAGAGAACCACGTAGCTTGGTGTTGAAAGAAACCTGTCTATGCTGCCTTGATCTGGAAAACTGAGTATATGCTAATTGTCTCGGGGGTGGAATTCTGAAAGACAAAACACTGTGAACAAGATTTGAAAGGGTTCCTTCTCTAGGTTTCAAGTTTCATGGTTTCAAGGTTTCCCAAGGACTTTTCTCCATGTTCCCAGGGTTTTCTTTTTCTGATCGTTTCCAAGGCTTAATAGTTTGGGGTTTATCAATGTCCTCCCCATCTTGGACTCCCAAGCCTCCCTCTTGGCCCCGCCCAAGGTTCCTGATCTTGGTCTGTTGGGGTTTCCAGGCCTCAAAGGATTCCCCCAGTCTCTTGGTCTGTTGGGGTTCCCAGGCCTCAAAGGATTCCCCCGGTCTCTTGGACTGTTGGGGTTCCCAGGCCTCAAAGGATTCCCCCAGTCTCTTGGACTGTTGGGGTTCCCAGGCCCCTCAGGATTCCCCCGATCTCTGAAGTTTTCAGGTCTTCCTGGGCCATCAGGTGCCAGCTATAGGGAGGGGGGGTCCTGTAGTGACTACTTCAGACCTGTGAAGGGCGTCAGAGCATTGGTTCTGAGGTTTTTAGAGCACTTGAATTCATTAATTGTTGTTTAACAAGTTATTAATTGTTTAAGAGTTCCTTGTGCTTTTCTTGAGCGATTCACTTTTTCTAATGCAGTTTCCTGGTGCTTTCTGTTTATTTTGATAGGCTGAGGGATTCTGTGTTGGCAGTGCGCACCAAAGGACATCTATGACTTCCAGCGGACACAGGACTGCTGAACCTAGAGAGGGGGACCCCGTCCGTCACAACCACGGATTCAGCTGCACAGCATTGCGCTCGTGAATGAGCACGTGCCAGCAAATTGTTATTTTATTGTGATAGTATTTAACTCCATTCGTTCCGTCGTGGTGTTTGTCAGGACTTGAACCCGGACAGGACACAGAAACACTTCTCTGCCTGCATTCCGCCTTGCCTGAGAAATTGGACCCTTGAGTCAACTGAATCTGAAAGCCAACGCTATTCATTTAATTCTTAGTTGTTCTTTTCAGCCGCAGTGCAGGCTTCGTTTTCCATTTGAATGTTTTAGTCATTGGCCCTGTCTGGCCTCACGTTTATTGTTTTCTTTCCCTTTAATACTGTTCGCATTAAATTCTGAACCATCGACCTGCTTCAGTGTCTCTCACTCCGCATTTGAGCCATGACCGAACCACCGGGTGACAGTAGAAACTGGTGTGTGTGAAGATCTCAGGAGATTATCAGTTTGAGATATTCAAACCACCTTGTCTGGCACCAAAATTCATTCCGTGGTCAATGTCACCTAGATCACATTTCTTTCCCATTCTCATGTTTGGTCTGAACAAGAACTAAACCTCTTGATCATGTCTGTTTGCTTTTATGTATTGAGTTATTGCTGTATGATCGGCTGCTTTGATATATGCGTTAACGAGCAGGTGGACAAGTGTACCAAATAAAGTGGCCACTGAGTGTATGATAAATCTAATAAAACCATTGATTACAAAGTGCTCTGGCAGTGACAAGTCACCCTTGCCTCGTTCAGGTTAGAAACCCAAAGGCCCCCACCTCGGCTCTTCGGGCCCACAGCGAAAGATTTTCCGGCCTCCCTGACAACACAAGAGTCTCCTGCCGTGACACCGATCCTCGATCCACCCGTCTTCAGAGCCCTGAGATCTTAGGCTTCCAGACACTAGGCTGCCTCTCTACCCCTTGGTGTGCCGAACAACAGCCGGTCCCGAGACCCCGAGAATGGGTTCCATTCCCACAAAGAACTGAAGTCAGTGTGTAACTCCAGGTCAGGGTCTTCAAAAGAATGCTGAAAGGGAAAAATAAAGGTATTAAAGTTGCAAATAGATCTGTTTCCAAAGATGCAAACAAAGGAGTTGCCATTTAGCGCCATCTTAACTCCGCCTCACTACTCCAGATGTGCTGTGTATAGAGCATGGAACATAGAATAGTACAGCACGCTACAGGCCCTTCAGCCCACAATGTTGTGCCGACCCTCAAACCCTGCCTCCCATATAATCACCCACCTTAAATTCCTCCACATACCTGTCTAGTAGTCTCTTAAATTTCACTAGTGTATCTGCCTCCACCACTGACTCAGGCAGTGCATTCCAAGCACCAACCACTCTCTGAGTAAAAAACCTTCCTCTAATATCCCCTTTGAACTTCCCACCCCTTACCTTGAAGCCATGTCCTCTTGTATTGAGCAGTGGTGCCCTGGGGAAGAGGCGCTGGCTATCCACTCTATCTATTCCCCTTATTATCTTATACACCTCTATCATGTCTCCTCTCATCCTCCTTCTCTCCAAAGAGTAAAGCCCTAGCTCCCATAATCTCTGATCATAATGCATACTCTCTGAACCAGGCAGCATCCTGGTAAATCTCCTCTGCACCCTCTCTAATGCTCCCACATCCTTCCTATAGTGAGGCGACTAGAACTGGACACAGTACTCCAAGTGTGGCCTAACCAGAGTTTTATAGAACTGCATCATTACATCGCGACTCTTAAACTCTACCCCTCAACTGATGAAAGCTAACACCCCATAAGCTTTCTTAACTACCCTATCTACCTGTGAGGCAGCTTTCAGGGATCTGTGGACATGTACCCCCAGATCCCTCTGCTCCTCCACACTACCAAGTATCCTACCATTTACTTTGTACTCTGCCTTGGAGTTTGTCCTTCCAAAGTGTACCACCTCACACTTATCCGGGTTGAACTCCATCTGCCACTTCTCAGCCCACTTCTGCACCCCATCAATGTCTCTCTGCAATCTTCGACAATCCCCTACACTATCTACAACACCACCAACCTTTGTGTCATCTGCAAACTTGCCAACCCACCTTTCTACCCCCACATCCAGGTCATTAATAAAAATCACAAAAAGTAGAGGTCCCAGAACAGATCCTTGTGGGACACAACTAGTCACAATCCTCCAATCTGAATGTACTTCCTCCACCACGACCCTCTGCCTTCTGCAGGCAAGCCAATTCTGAATCCACCTGGCCAGACTTCCCTGGATCACATGCCAACTGACATTCTGAATAAGCCTACCGTGTGGAACTTTGTCAAATGCCTTACTAAAATCCATATAGATCACATCCACTGTACTGCCCTCATCTATATGCCTGGTCTCCTCCTCAAAGAAATCTGTCAGGCTTGTTAGACACGATCTGCCCTTCACAAAGCCATGCTGACTGTCCTTGATCAGACCATGATTCCTAAATACCCATAGATCCTACCTCTAAGAATCTTTTCCAACTGCTTTCCCACCACAGACGTAAGGCTCACTGGTCTATAATTATCTGGACTATCCCTACTACCTTTCTTGAACAAGGGGACAACATTCGCCTCCCTCCAATCCTCCTGTACCATTCCCGTGGACAACGAGGACCTGAAGATCCTAGCCAGAGGCTCAGCAATCTCTTCCCTCGCCTCGTGGAGTAGCCTGGGGAATATTCCGTCAGGCCCCGGAGACTTATCCGTCCTAATGTATTTTAACAACTCCAACAACTCCTCTCCCTTGATATCAATATGCTCCAGTGCATCAAGCTCACTCATATTGTCCTCACCACCATCAAGTTCCCTCTCATTGGTGAATACCGAAGAGAAGTCTTCATTGAGGACCTCACTCACTTCCACAGCCTCCAGGCACATCTTCCCACCTTTATCTCTAATCGGTCCTACCATCACACCTGTCAACCTTTTTTTCTTCACATAATTGAAGAATGCCTTAGGGTTTTCCTTTACCCTACTCGCCAAGGCCTTCTCATGCCCCCTTCTTGCTCTTCTCAGTCCCTTCTTAAGCTCCTTTCTTGCTTCCTTATTTTCCTTAATAGACCCATGTGATCCTTGCTTTCTAAACCTCACGTATGCTGCCTTCTTCCACCTAACTAGATTTTCCACCTCACTTGTCACCCATGGTTCCTTCACCTTGCCATTCTTTATCTTCCTCACCGGGACAAATTTATCCCTAGCATCCTGCAAGAGATTCCTAAACATCGACCACATGTCCTTAGTACATTTCCCTGCAAAAGCATCATCACTATTCACACCCGCAAGTTCTAGCCTTATAGCCTCGTAAATTTCCCTTCCCCAATTAAAAATGTTCCTGTCCTCTCTGATTCTATCCTTTTCCATGATAATGTAAGGTGTATGTTTTACACCTTGGCCCCAAAGGAACCCTGTTGCATTTGGCTGTATTCATCTGTGGTTGAATGACAATTAAATGAATTTGATTTGATTTGAACAGAACAGAGCAGTGAACCTGAGGCCAGGAATAGGCTTAGAACAGCCCTAATATTCGAGTAGGCTCTGCTCACAGATAAATAAATGTTGTCTCATTTAATAACCCATGAACTCAGTCCTCTGTATATGCCAGACAATGAGTAGGATTTTCCTTCTCCCATATTGATAGAAGGGAACCTTGAAACAGGCCCACTGAGAAGCATTCTTGCAGTCACCTTAATCTTGGTAGCTTCCTGCTTGCTGGGTATTCTAAAGGCCATTCATAGGAGTTGCATTGATTAGGTATATAGACACAGTCATCAAATCTATTAACATGGGTCACAATTCTTGATGCTGAGTGAATTGTTTCCAATTCAGTGCCTGCATTTCTGTATTGTGTTGACTGGACATCCAAAGATTATTTGGAAAAAGTGCACTAAAAATGTAGATTGTTGCACAATACATGACTGGTTTGATAGCAACACCTTCAAACCAAAATACAGTCTACTTCTTATACCATTTCAGAGATCTTCAAGGAGAGATGTGGCAGAAAACTTGGTCTTGGTTTCAATGATTCTGCACAATCCAGTTGTAATGAAACATTGCTGATTGGTAAACACTTCCTTTGGAGTTCAGTATGAATGAAGGAATGGGCAGCGGCCACATAGTATAAGACAAGCTCCTGGAGGAGGAGGAACGAGGAGGCCGCATGAATTAGGGACTCAGAGAGCAATTATCCAACCCGAACCTGTGTGAGTTTCAACAAACACCTCCTCATTGAAATCCAAATTCAAGTCCCAAGCCAAGGATGAACTGCCAAAGCCACCACACAACAATGAACTTATATACTGTATGTTGTGATTGTTCCAGGCTGGACACGTTTGTAACGACACACACAAAATGCAGGAGGAACTCAACAGGCCAGGCAGCATCTATGGAAAAATGTACAGACCTGACAAAGGGTCTCAGCCCAAAACGTCGACTGTTCTTTATACCATAGATGCTGCCTGGCCTGCTGAGTTCCTCCAGCATTTGGTGTGTGTTGCCTGGATTTCTAGCATCTGCAGATTTTCTCACTCTTGAGATGCTTGTAATATCTGGCTGTGAGTTATCCATTGTTCTATATGGAAAGAGTGCTCTCCATATTTCATCCCGCTTGCCAAAACATGACAAGTCAAGCAAGTGCTCTTATTCACAAGAACTGCAGTCTTCTCTGTAGTGCCAGGTGCTACTGGCTAACCCTGGCTAAAGTAGTATTATGGATCTGTAGTTGTGTTTGAAAAGGAGCAATTTTTGTTACTGACAGTTGACAAGAAATAAGCAGTAAGAGAATTCTGAACTTTTTTGCTCACTGAGCTTTGAAGCATTTTGAGGCTTGGAGATGCCAGAAATTTCTGGGAGTGAAATTGAAAAGCTTTCACTGCTTCAACAAGTTAGGTACTACAAAATATTTCAAAGTACTGACAATCATCTTGAATGTTACAATGAAAATGAAGATTTGGAGGACATAATTGCCAAGGCTATTGAAGGAAGGTAGTCAATTATCTGCACTAGTGTCTGTGCTGATGTTGTTCACCTGGAGTCAATCAGAAGAACATGGCAGTGATAACTATTAGGAACTAATACATAGCTGTATAGTACTGCAGTAGTATTTGTAGTGTTCTGATTTGTTCTGTATGTCATTTAAATACATAAAACAAACGGTAGTTTAGTCTTGGTATACCTTTATATCTATATGCATGAAACTTCAACTAATTAGGGCAGTTGCTTAATTGGGCCGTTTTGTCCACTGTATTTGAATCATGAAGGCTATGGTACAAGGTCTGGACATTGAATTAATACAGATGATCTACATGGACATAGGAGGGTTTGGCTGGTGGTGGTGGTTAAAAGGAGGACAGGATAGTTAAATAAATATTGCAGGATATAGAATCTTCAGGTGTGATTCAGGGAGAAAGATGTAAAAGAGAAGAATTCTTTTAACATTGATTAACATTACTGAGTATATCCTAAAAGGTTGTTCAGATGAGGTCATACGGGGGAACTCAAGCTGAATGAATAAGGAGTGATTATGTTGCTGGGGGTGTAGTGGTGTCCACTCTATACTTCCTAATAGTGAGCAACAGACAGAGGGATAGATATTTGGATGAAATAGAGAGATACTAAGTAATGGGATTATAGTGCAGTAAATTTCAACTTCTTCAACATAACTGCATTTATTTTAGTACTAAAGGCACAGAGGATTTGTAAAAGATATTTAGGAAAGTTTTTTGAATCCAGTACTTACATAGTTCCACTAAAGAAAAGGCAGTACTGGACTTAATCTTGGGGAATGATATTCTCCAGTAGCTGAAGTGTGAATTGGGTGGTATTTTGGAGACACCTGCTGAAGCTCAGTAGACTTCAAGATAGCTGTGGAAAGGGATAAGGATAGTCCAGAAAATAAAGTCCTGAATTTGGATAAGGTGGATTTCAATATCATAAAACAATACTTGACAAAAGTAGACATGATGCAGCCTACTTCAGATAAATAGAAGTCATTCAAAAACAAGATAATAGGAGTTCATGGATATGAAGTGATTCACTTTCGAAGGTTGAAGATAATGAGTTAATGGTAGGATTCTTAGCAGTGTGAGGAACAGGGGGATCTTGGGCTTCAAGAGCAAGAGAATAACTAAGGAGAGGGTGGAACCACTCAAAGATAAAGGGAGGAACATGTGTTCAGATGCAGAGAACGTGAATGAGGTACTGTACTTAATGAGTAGTCAATAAAGACATGAAAAGTACAATTGTTTGTGTGTTATTACTTTAGGCAGATTGTGTTTGTCTATTATTGTTTCTTTGATGAAGATCAGACCACATTTTATCAGTAATTAATGTAGAAATTGCAAAGGGTTCACAAACTTTTTCTTTCAACTGTATGAGAATTTGGAAACCCATGGTCTAACTAGGCAGAGCCAGCATAACTTTGTGGATGTCAAGTCATGCCTTACCAGCTTGATTGATTTTATGACAAGGTGATGAGAGCGATTGATGAGGGTACAGGGATTTCAGTAAGACGTTTGAGAAAGTCCCTGATGGGAGGCTAATCCATAAAATTAAGATGCATGGGATCCATGGCAAGTTGGCTGTTTGGATTCAGAACAGGCTGCGCACAGAAAACAGAGGGTAGTGGTTGACGGGATTTATTTGAGCTTGAGGTCTGTAATTAGTGGTGTTCCGCAGGGATCTGTGCTGGGACCTCTGCTGTTTGTGATGTATATAAATGACCTGGATGAAAATGTAAATGGATGGTTTAGTAAGTTTGTGGATGATACCAAGATTGGTGGAGTTGTAGGTAGTGCAGCAGACTGGCAAGGAATACAGCGCGATATAAAGTAGTTGCAGATATGGGCTGAGAAATGACAGATCGAGTTTAACCCAGAGAAAAGTCAGGTGTTGCATTTTGGTCGGGCAAATGAAAGGAGACAGTACACTGTCTATTAGCAAAGAGATCTTGGGATCCAAATTCATAGCTCCTTGAAAGTGGCTGCGCAGATTGATAAGGTGGTTAAGAAGACTTATGGAGTGCTTGCTTTTATTAGTCGAGGCATTCAGTTCAGAAGTTACGTTATGTTGCAACTTTATAAAACTCTGGTTAAGCTGCATCTGGAGTGTTGCATACCGTTCTGGTTGCCCCGCTATAGAAAGGATGTTGAGGCTTTGGAGAGGGTGCAGAAGAGGTTTACCAGGATGCTGCCTGGTTTAGAGAGCATGTGCTATCATGAGAGGCTGGACAAACTTGGGTTGTTTACTCTGGAGTGCCAGAGACTGAGGAGAGATCTGATAAAGGTTTACAGGATTGAAAGGCATAGATAGTATAGGCAGGGAAGATATTTTGCCCAGGGTAGAAATGTCTGATACCAGAGGGCATGCATTGAAAGTGAGGGGGAGTAGGTTTAAAAGGGATGTGAGGAGTAAGTTTTTTTCCTCAAGAGAGACATGGATGCCTAGAGTTTGCTGCCTGGTATGGTGGTAAAGGCAAATACATTAGTAGCTGTTAAGAGACATTTAGATAGGAACATGGATGTAAGGAAGATGGAGGGATCTGGACCTTGTGTAGGTAAGAGGAATTCGTTTTCGGGAGTTACTGATTTAATTTTTAGTGGGTTGAGAACAAGACTGTGGGCAGAATAGCCTGTTCCTGAGCTGTAATGCTCTGTGTTCCATATGCTGACACCTTGGGTTAAAACTCTGCATCAGGACTGACAGTGGCGATGCAAGAATGCCGGCATAAATAAAAGAGGCGGGTGGAGAGATTGGTCCGGTAGGTGATCAGGGAATCAAGGATGGTTCCATCCATATACTCAGACATTTTACCCACTAGATTCATCTAACCCGCATCTGCTATCACCAGTCTTCCTCTCGACTGGTGATTTCCCTTATTACAATTGGTATACTGTGTTCCACTCATTGACTGTGCAAAAAAATGGTTGATATCTATGTTATCAGTACCTCTGTACACAGTGGAGTATAAGATAAAGACGATTTGGCAATGCTAGGACAAGCACACTCACTTTCAAAATAATCCTTCAGGAAGTCTTCTTCTAATCTGCTAAACATTTTTAAAAATTCTTCTTTGTAATCACAGAAATGCTATTGCTGACCTTGGAAAAATATTCAATGCTTACTGGTCTTTCTGGCGAACAAGGGGTTGGGAGCTATTGACCAGTGGCCTCCCCCAATCCCACTTTCCAGCAGAAACTTGGCATAGGGACAATGGACCAAGAGCCTCTTCTGTGCCATAAGTTTCAAAAAGAAAACATTCTTTGTCAGATGTTGCAGACCTGAGACACAACCTAATTAGAATTTTCCTGAATCCAACCATATTTCTTTATCATTGTCACTAACTTGATTTCCTTAAGAACCAATTCCAAAGAGAGGAAGCTCAACAGTGGTGGAGTTCACCAGGCCAGAAATGGCCTGGACAATAGAGCTGCATGTAGCACTGCCTGCGTGAGAAGGTGTGCAGTGAACAGTGTCTGCTTCCAGCCTGGACAACAGCAGGGGTTCACTTCGTTAATGTGGAGAATGTACGATTCTTGCATTAATAATTGCAGCTCAGACAGTAGAGAGGAGGTGTTTGAAGATTCCTAAACTTCTGAAAATAGTAGCAGCCTAAACCAACTAATTGGACAGATTTCATGAATGAAGTTAAATCCTTCTAAAAGGAGCCAGTGCTAAGAATACAAGATGCCAGGAAGTGTGTCTTTCATTGCAGTTAGCATCCAGCGTAACTCTGAGACAAAATAAAGATAAGTTCACTCACAACATGCTGGAGGAAGTCAGCAGGTCGGGCAGCATCCTTCGAGAAGATGGGTTGATGTTTTGGGCCGTAACCCTTCGTCAGGACTGTAGAGGGAAGGGGCAGAGGCCCTATAAAGAAGGTGGGTGGAGGGTGGGAAGGAGAAGGCTGGTAGGTTCCAGGTGAAAAACCAGTAAGGGGAAAGATAAAGGGGTGGGGGAGGGGAGGCAGGGAGGTGATAGGCAGGAAAGGTGAAGAAAGAATAGGGGAAAACACGATGGGTAGTAGAAGGAGGCGGAACAAAGACGGAGGTGATAGGTGAAACCCGGCTCGGATTGGGGGACCGCTTCGTCGAGCACCTCCGCTCCGTCCGCCAAAACAGACAGGATCTCCCAGTGGCCACCCACTTCAACTCTGCTTCCCACTCCCATTCAGATATGTCCATACATGGCCTCCTCTATTGCCATGATGAGGCGAAACTCAGGTTGGAGGAGCAACGCCACATATACTGTCTAGGTAGTCTCCAGCCCCTTGGTATGAACATAGAATTCTCCAACTTCCGGTAATTCCCTCCCCTTCCCTTCCACTATCCCTATGTCACTCTGCCCCCTCCCCCAGCTCCCTCTCACCTCCCTCATGGTTCCGCCTCCTTCTACTACCCATTGCGTTTTCCCCTATTCCTTCTTCACCTTTCCTGCCTATCACCTCCCTGCCTCCCCTCCCCCACCCCTTTATCTTACCCCTTACTGGTTTTTCACCTGGAATTTACCAGCCTTCTCCTTCCCACCCTCCCCCCACCTTCTTTATAAGGCCCCTGCCCCTTCCCTCTGCAGTCCTGACGAAGGGTTCCGGCCCGAAACGTCAACCCATCTTCTCCACGGATGCTGCCCGACCCGCTGAGTTCCTCCAGCGTGTTATGAGTGTTGCTTTGACCCCAGCATCTGCAGAGTATTTTGTGATAAATATAAGTATGTTCCTGAAAGAAGCAGTTGGTGCAATATAATTACATAAATAGATTAGTGATTGTCAACAAATCTGCTGATCAACACACTGTAGCTTGAATAGGAATTTCTATTCACATCATAGTAAGTATGGAGGCAACCCTGGAAAAGCCAACAGTTTCAGGGGCAACTGCAATAATCAGCCCTTAAGGGGAAGGCTGTTAAATCAAATTTGCATCCTTCATCAAACAACTCCTGCAATGTCACTCCTTGAACCGTGCACTGTGTATCACAGTGGGTGATAGTCTTGGGCATTTCTCTTACGATGCCAAGACCCTGTTGAACATTGATAATGTAAGACACCACAGGCCTGTTTCCCTTGTTTGATGGTGCGACAGGTGACATGGGAGATCCGTGGACCCAGCTGTAGCAAGGACTAGGCCTCAAGCCGTGGGCTTACCTGCTGCTACCGTCCAGGAGGGAGATGTTGAGGGTGCTGTAGTGAGTCGTCAATGCTCGGTTGGGGGCTGAACACTCCCATTGATGCTGCCCTCTGGAGTTTGATCAGTGGAATAACATGCTGGATTGTGATGGCTGTGCACTGCCAGGAATCTGTACAATGTGCCAGACATGTCACTCAGGGTCTTGGACTATATATGTAGCTTTTTTTGGTGACTATTTTTCAAAGGTTCAAATTAATGTCAGAGAAATGTATACAATATACATCCTGAAATGCTATTTCTTTACAAAACATCCATGAAAACAGAGAAGTGCCCCAAAGAATGAACGACAGTTAAACGTGAGAAACCGAAAGGCCCCACCTCGGCTCTTCGGGCCCACAGCGAAAGATTTTCCAGCCTCCCTGACAACACAAGAGTCTCCTGCCGTGACACCGACCCTCGATCCACCCGTCTTCAGAGCCCTGAGATCTTAGGCTTCCAAACACTAGGCTGCCTCTCTACCCCTTGGTGTGCCGAACAACAGCTGGTCCCGAGACCCCGAGAATGGGTTCCATTCCCACAAAGAACTGAAGTCAGTGCGTAACTCCAGTTCAGGGTCTCCTAAAGAATGCTGAAAGGGAAAAATAAAGATATTAAAGATGGAAAGAGAACTGTTTCCGAAGATGCAAACAAAGGAGTTGCCATTTAGCGCCATCTTAACTCCGCCTCACTATTCCAAATGTGCTGTGTATAGAACATAGAACATAGAATAGTACAGCACGCTACAGGCCCTTCAGCCCACAATGTTGTGCCGACCGTCAAACCCTGCCTCCCATATAACCACCACCTTAAATTCCTCCACATGCCTGTCTAGTAGACTCTTAAATTTCACTAGTGTATCTGCCTCCACCACTGACTCAGGCAGTGCGTTCCATACACCAACCACTCTCTGTGTAAAAAACCTTCCTCTAATATCCCCCTTGAATTTCCCACCCCTTAGCTTAAAGCCATGCCCTCTTGTATTGAGCAGTGGTGCCCCGGGGACGAGGCGCTGGCTATCCGCTCTATCTATTCCTCTTACCATCTTGCACACCACTATCATGTCTCCTCTCATTCTCCTTCTCTCCAAAGAGTAAAGCCCTAGCTCCCTTAATCTCTGATCATAATGCATACTCTCTAAACCAGGCAGCATCCTGGTAAACCTCCTCTGCACTCTCGCCAATGCTTCCACATCCTTCCTATAGTGAGGCGACCAGAACTGGACACAGTACTCTAAGTGTGGCCTAACCAGCGTTTTATAGAACTGCATCATTACATCGCGACTCTTAAACTCTATCCCTTGACTAATGAAGGCTACCACCCCATAAGCTTTCTTAACTACTCTATCTACCTCTGAGGCAGCTTTCTGGGATCTGTGGACATGTACCATGATCCCTCTGCTCCTCCACACTACCAAGTATCCTGCCACTTACTTTGTACTCTGCCTTGGAGTTTGTCCTTCCAAAGTGTTCCACCTCACACTTCTCAGGGTTGAATTCAATCTGCCACTTCTCAGCCCACTTCTGCATCCTATCAATGTCA
The DNA here is from genome assembly GCF_030028105.1 of Mobula birostris. Classification (NCBI taxonomy): domain Eukaryota; kingdom Metazoa; phylum Chordata; class Chondrichthyes; order Myliobatiformes; family Myliobatidae; genus Mobula; species Mobula birostris. Next base: position 75,052,019 of record NC_092374.1, read on the forward strand.
CTCTGCAATCTTGGAGAATGCTCTACACTATCTACAACACCACCAACCTTTGTGTCGTCTGCAAACTTTCCAACCCACCCTTCTACCCCCACATCCAGGTCATTAATAAAAATCACAAAAAGTAGAGGCCCCAGAACAGATCCTTGTGGGGCACCACTAGGCAAAATCCTCCAATCTGAATGTACCCCCTCCACCACGACCCTCTGCCTTCTGCAGGCAAGCCAACTCTGAATCCACCTGGCCAGACTTCTCTAGATCCCATTCCTTCTGACTTTCTGAATAAGCCTACCGTGTGGAACTTTGTCAAATGCTTTACTAAAATCCATATAGATCACATCCACTGCACTACCCTCATCTATATGCCTGGTCACCTCCTCAAAGAACTCTATCAGGCTTGTTAGACATGATCTGCCCTTCTCAAAGCCATGCTGACTGTCCTTGATCAGACCATGATTATCTAAATGCCCATAGATCCTACCTCTAAGAAACTTTTCCAACGGCTTCCCCACCACAGACATAAGGTACAACATGGGGACAACATTCGCCTCCCTCCAGTCATCTGGTACCATTCCCGTTGACAACGAGGACATAAGGATCCTAGCCAGAGGCTCAGCAATCTCTTCCCTCACCTCGTGGAGCAGCCTGGGGAATGTTCCATCAAGCCCCAGGGACTTATCTGTCCTAATGTATTTTAACTATTCCAACGCATCCTCTCCCTTGATATCAAAATGCTCCAGAGCATCAACCTCACTCATATTGTCCTCACCACCATCAACTTCCCTCTCATTGGTGAATACCGAAGAGAACTATTCAAGGAGGGCCTCGCTCACTTCCACAGCCACCAGGCACATCTTCCCATCTTTATCTCTAATCGGTCCTAACTTCACTCCTGACATCCTTTTTTGCTTCACATAATTGAAAATGTCTTTGGATTTTCCTTTACCCTACTCGCCAAGGCCTTCTCATGCCCCCTTCTTGCTCTTCTCAGTCCCTTCTTAAGCTCCTTTCTTGCTTCCCTATATTCCTCAATAGACCCATGTGATCCTTGCTTCCTAAACCTCATGTATGCTGCCTTCTTCCACCTGACTAGATTTTCCACCTCACTTGTCACCCATGGTTCCTTCACCCTACCATTCTTTATCTTCCTCACTGGGACAAATTTATCCCTGGCATCCTGCAAGAGATCTCGAAACATCAACCACATGCCATAGTACATTTCCCTGCAAAAGCATCATCCCAATTCACACCTGCAAGTTCTAGCCTTATAACCTCATAATTTTTCCTTCCCCAATTAAAACTTTTCCTGTCCTCTCTGATTCTATCCTTTTCCATGATAATGCAAGGTGTGCTTATTACTCCTTAGCCCCAAAGGAACCCTGTTTCATTTGGCTGAGTTCATGTGTCATTGGATGATAATTAAATGAATTTGATTTGATTTGAACAGAACAGAACAGTGAACCTGAGGCCAGGAATAGGCTTAGACCAGCCCTAGTATTCGGGTAGGCTCTGTCCACAGATAAATAAATGTTGTCTCATTTAATAACCCATGAACTCAGTCCTCTGTACATGCCAGACAATGAGTAGGATTTTCCTTCTCCCATATTGATAGAAGGGAACCTTGAAACAGGCCCACTGAGAAGCATTCTTGCAGTCACCTTAATCTTGGTATCTTCCTGCTTGCTGGGTATTCTAAAGGCCATTCATAGGAGTTGCATTGATTAGGTATATAGACACAGTCATCAAATCTATTAACATGGGTCACAATTCTTGATGCTGAGTGAATTGTTTCCAATTCAGTGCCTGCATTTCTGTATTGTGTTGACTGGACATCCAAATATTATTTGGAAAAAGTGCACTAAAAATGTAGATTGTTGCACAATACATGACTGGTTTGATAGCAACACCTTCAAACCAAAATACAATCTACTTCTTATACCATTTCAGAGATCTTCAAGGAGAGATGTGGCAGAAAACTTGGTCTTGGTTTCAATGCTTCTGCACAATCCAGTTGTAATGAAACATTGCTGATTGGTAAACACTTCCTGTGGAGTTCAGTATGAATGAAGGAATGGGCAGCGGCCACATAGTATAAGACAAGCTCCTGGAGGAGGAGGAACTAGGAGGCCACATGAATTAGGGACTCAGAGAGCAATTGTCCAACCTGAACCTGTGTGAGTTACTTGAGTTTCAACAAGCACGTCCTCATTGAAATCCAAATTCAAGTCCCAAGCCAAGCACGGACTGCCAAAGCCACGACACAACAATGAACTTATATACTGTATGTTGTGATTGTTCCAGGCTGGAGACCTTTGTAACAACACACACAAAATGCAGGAGGAACTCAACAGGCCAGGCAGCATCTATGGAAAAATGTACAGACCTGCCAATGTGTCTCGGCCCAAAACGTCGACTGTTCTGATTACCATAGATGCTGCCTGGCCTGCTGAGTTCCTCCAGCATTTGGTGTGTGTTGCCTCGATTTCTAGCATCTGCAGATTTTCTCACTCCTGAGATTCTTGTAATATCTGGCTGTGAGTTATTCATTGTTCCATATGGAAAGAGTGCTCTCCATATTTCATCCCACTTGCCAGAACATGACAAGTCAAGCAAGTGCTCTTATTCACAAGAACTGCAGTTTTCTCTGTAGTGCCAGGTGCTACTGGCTAACCCTGGCTGAAGTATTGTTACGGATGTGTGGTTGTGTTTGAAAAGGAGCAATTCTTGTTACTGACAGTTGACAAGAAATAAGCAGTAAGAGAATTCTGAACTTTTTTGCTCACTGAGCTTTGAAGCATTTTGAGGCTTGGAGATGCCAGAAATTTCTGGGAGTGAAATTGAAAAGATTTCACTGCTTCAACAAGTTAGGTACTACAAAATATTTCAAAGTATTGACAATCATCTTGAATGTTTCAATGAAAATGAAGATTTGAAGTTTATAATTGCCAAGGCTATTGAAGGAAGGTAGTCAATTATCTGCACTAGTGTCTGTGCTGATGTTGTTCACCTGGAGTCAATCAGAAGAACATGGCAGTGATAACTATTAGGAACTAATACATAGCTGTATAGTACTGCAGTAGTATTTGTAGTGTTCTGATTTGTTCTGTATGTCATTTAAATACATAAAACAAATGGTAGTTTAGTCTTGATATACCTTTCTATCTATATGCATGAAACTTCAACTAATTAGGGCAGTTGCTTAATTGGGCAGTTTTGTTCCAATTAACCAGAATCCACTGTATTTGAATCATGAAGGCTATGGTAGAAGGTCTGGACATTGAATTAATATAGATGGTGTACATGGACCTAGGAGGGGTTGGCTGTTGGTGGTGGTTAAAAGGAGGACAGTATAGTTAAATCAACTTTGGAGGATACAGAATCTTCAGGTGTGATTCAGGGAGAAAGATGTAAAAGAGAAGGATTCTTTTAACATTGATTAACATTATTAAGTATATCCTAAAAGGTTGTTCAGATGAGGTCATACGGGTGGAGCTCAAGGGGAATGAAAAAGGAATGATTATGTTGCTGGGGGTGTAGTGGTGTCCACTCTATACTTCCTAATACTGAGCAACAGACAGAGGGATAGATATTTGGATGAAATGGAGAGATACTAAATAATGGGATTATAGTGCATTAAATTTCAGCTTCTTCAACATAACTGCATTTATTTTAGTACTAAAGGCACAGAGGATTTGTAAAAGATATTTAGGGAAGTTTTTTGAATCCAGTACTTACATAGTTCCATTAAAGAAAAGGCAGTAACTGTACTTAATCTTGGGGAATGATATTCTCCAGTAGCTGAAGTGTGAATTGGGTGGTATTTTGGAGACACCTGCTGAAGCTCAGTAGACTTCAAGATAGCTATGGAAAGGGATAAGGATAGTCCAGAAAATAAAGTCCTGAATTTGGATAAGGCGGATTTCAATATCATAAAACAAAACTTGACAAAAGTAGATTTGATGCAGCCTACTTCAGAAAAATAGAAGTCATTCAAAAACAAGATAATAGGAGTTCATGGATATGAAGTGATTCACTTTCGAAGGTTGAAGAAATGAGTTACTGGTAGGATTCTTAGCAGTGTGAGGAACAGGGGGAGGCTGGACAAACTTGGGTTGTTTACTCTGGAGTGCCAGAGACTGAGGGGAGAGCTGATAAAGGTTTATGGGATTTAGAGGCATAGATAGAATAGGCAGGGAATATATTTTGCCCAGGGTAGAAATGTCTGATACCAGAGGGCATGCATTGAAAGTGAGCGGGAGTAGGTTTAAAAGGGATGTGAGGAGTAAGTTTTTTTCCTCAAGAGGGTCATGGATGCCTAGAGTTTGCTGTCTGGTATGGTGGTAAAGGCAAATACATTAGTAGCTGTTAAGAGACATTTAGATAGGAACATGGATGTAAGGAATATGGAGGGATATGGACATTGTGCAGGTAGGAGGGCTGAGTTTTCGGGAGTTATTGATTTAATTTTTAGTGGGTTCAGCACAAGACTGTGGGCAGAATAGCCTGTTCCTGAGCTGTAATGCTCTGTGTTCCCTATGCTTACACTTTGGGTTAAAACTCTGCATCAGGGCTGACACTGGACATGCAAGATGGCCAGTATAGACAAAAGAGAGGGGTGGAAAGATTGGCCCGGTTGGTGATCAGGGAATCAAGGATGGTTCTATCCATATATTCAGACATTTTACCCACTAGATTCACCTCACCCGCATCTGCTGTCACCAGTCTTCCTCTCTGCTAGTGATTCCCCTTATTACAATTGGTATACTGTGTTCCACTCTCTGACTGTGCATAAAAATGGTTGATATCTATGTTATCAGTACCTCTGTACACAGTGGAGTAAAAGTCAAAGACTATTTGGCAATATTACGACAAGCATAGTCACTTTCAAAATAATCCTTCAAGAAGTCTTCTTGTAATCTGCTAAACATTTTTAAGAATTCTTTTTTGTAATCACAGCATTACCATTGCTGACCTTGGAACAATATTCAATGCTTACTGGTCTTTCTGGGGAACAAGGGGTTGGGAGCTATTGACCAGTGCCCTCCCCCCACCCCACTTTCCACCAGAAACTTGGCATGGAAACAATGGACCAAGAGCCTCCCTCTGTGCCATAAGTTTCAAAAAGAAAACATTCTTTGTCAGATGTTGCAGACCTGAGACACAACCTAATTAGAAAGTTCCTGAATCCAACCATATTTCTTTATCATTTTCGTTAACTTGATGTTCTTAAGTACAAATTCCAGGAAGAGGAAGCTCAACAGTGGTGGAGTTCACAAGGCCAGAAATGGCCTGGACAAGAGAGCTGCATGTAGCACTGCCTGTGTGAGAAGGTGTGCAGTGAACAGTGTCTGCTTCCAGCCTGGACAACAGCAGGGGGTCACTTCGTTAATGTGGAGAATGTACGATTCTTGCATTAATACTTGCAGCTCAAGCAGAAGAGAGGAGGTGTTTGAAGATTCCTAAACTGCTGAAGATAGTAGCAGCCTAAACCAACTAATTGGACAGATTTCATGAATGAAGTCAAATCCTTCTAAAAGGAGCCAGTGCTGAGAATAGAAGATGCCAGGAAGTGTGTCTTTCATTGCAGTTAGGATCCAGAGTAACTCTGAGACAAAATAAAGATAAGTATCACTCACAACACGCTGGAGGAACTCAGCAGGTCGGGCAGCATCCATGGAAAAGATGGGTCGACGTTTTGGGCGTGAGCCGTTTGTCAGGACTGTAGAGGGAAGGGGCAGAGGCCCTATAAAGAATTTGGGGGGAGGGTGTGAAGGAGAAGGGTGGTAGGTTCCAGGTGAAAAACCAGTAAGGGGAAAGATAAAGGGGTGGGGGAGGGGAGGCAGGGAGGTGATAGGCAGGAAAGGTGAAGAAAGAATAGGGGAAAACACAATGGGTAGTAGAAGGAGGCGGAACAATGACGGAGGTGATAGGTGAAACCCGACGCACTTTGGGGGACTGCTTCGACAAGCACCTCCGTTCTGTCCGCCAAAACAGACAGGATCTCCCAGTAGCCACCCACTTCAACTCTGCTTGCCACTCCCATTCAGATATGTCCGTACATGGCCTCCTCTATTGCCATGATGAGGCGAAACTCAGGTTGGCGGAGCAACACCTCACATACTGTCTAGGTAGTCTCCAGCCCCTTGGTATGAACATAGAATTCTGCAACTTCTGGTAATTGCCTCCCCGTCCCTTCCCCTATCCGTATGTCACTCTGCCCCCTCCCCCAGCTGCCTCTCAGTTCCCTCATGGTTCCGCCTCCTTCTACTACCACTCACAACACGATGAGGCTGAGTACAGGGCTACGGTAGGAAACTTTGTCACATGGTGTGAACAGAATTATGGTTGCCCCACTAATGGAAGGATGTTGAGTGTTTGGAGAAGGTATAGAAGAGGTTTACCAGGATGCTTCCTAATTTAGAGGGCATGTGAAGCTGGATAAACTTGGGTTGTTCTCTCTGGAGTGCCGGAGGCTGAGGGGAGATCTGAGGTTTAAAGATTATGAGAGGCATAGATAGAGTGGACAGGGAGTATCTCTTTCCCAGGATTGAAATGCCCAATAGCAGAGGGCATGCATTGAAGGTGAGAATGGGTAGCTCACCAGAGTGATGGCTCACAGATCCAGTCCTGACCTTAGGTTCTGTCTATGTGGTTTGCAAGTTCTTCCCACTACCCAAGTGGTTCCAATTTGCTCCCACATCCAATGGATGTGCTGATAGAACAATTGGCTCCCAACATTTATCATTTAGTGTAGGTAAATGGCAAAGTAATCAGAGGAGTTGGTAGACACCCAGAGAGAATAAGTTATAGGGATACAGAGAAATAAAGAGGGCTGAAAGGGATTGATAGGGGTGCTCTGCTGGAAGGGAACATGGAATGGGCAGAATGGCTTGCTTCTGTAATAATAACTAATATTAAAAGAATCATCTTAGATTTTGGGTGTGTTTGATATGCGGGATTTGAACCGACAATCTTCTGATTCAGAGCCTAGGTAAAACTACCAATGAAGAGTCAGAATCAGGTTTAATATCATTTAGAGATATTGTAAAATTTGTTGTTATGTGGCAGCAGTACATTGCAAACATAACAAAAACTGTAAAATACCACCAGAAATATATATAGTTAAATAAGTAGCTCAATAAAGTAATGAGGTAGTGTTCCTGGGTTCATTTGTCCATTCAGAAATCTGATAGCAGAGGGGATGAAACTGTTCCTGAATCATTGAGTTTATGCCTTCAAGCTCTTGTACGTCCTCCCTGATGATAGCAATGACAAGAGGACATGTCCTGGGTGATGGAGGTTCTTAAAGATGGATGCCATCCTTTTGAGACATCGCTCCATAAAGATGTCCTGGATGCTTGGGAGGCTGCTGCCCCCAATGGAGCTGAGTAAGTGCACAACCTTCTGCAGCTTATTTCGATTCTATGCAGTGGCACCAAACCCACACCGGCCCCATTAGAATGCCCATGGTATAGCTGTAGAAATTTGTGAGTGCGTTTGGTGACATAACAAAACTTCTCAAACTGCTGATGAAATATAGCCGCTGAGATGTCTTCTTTGTAAATGCATCAATATGATGGGTCCAGGACAGATTCTCAGAGATGTTGAAACCCAGTAACTTGAAATTGCTTGCTCTTTCCATTTCTGATCCTTCTTGGTGTACTGGCGTGTGTTCCTTCACCTCACCCTTTTTGAAGGCTACAATCAGTTCCTTGGTTTGATTGCAAGTTTGTTGCTGCGACACCACTCAATGAAGGAATGGAATAGTGCAAACACTATGACATGCATTGTCACTCTTGTTGCTACATCCTGAGGTAAATATTGGTAGTTGTTTATTATTGTCACTTGTACCAAGATACAGTGGAAAAACATTTGTTTGCTAGCCATCCTGTTACATCACTGAGGTAGTAAAAATAAAAGCAGAAAGCAGAATATAGCATTACAGAGGAAGTTCATTGATGATAGACAAATACAGAGGAAGAGGCACAATGAGGTACATTGGGAGATCGAGTTCAAACATTCAACTTTTAATGTATGAATAGCCTTTAGTAGCCAAAGATGATAGCAGAAAATAATGACCCAGTTCACGATTACCTTTACTGAAGTGGAAGTGATTGTAAGCTGTGTTATAAATGAGATTATTTTCCAAATAAAGTGCATTACTGGATTCTTAATGTAAATTGTAATCATCTCATCTGAACTACAGAAGTTGTTAAAAGAGAGGAGAATTGTCCTATTAGTCAAGTTCAGGCCATCTGTATACTTTAATCTATCACTTAACAATGTTTGGACCAAAGATTGAATTGAATTGAATCGACAAATATTGGTGACATGATTGATAATATAGATCAGTTGCAGATATGGGCTGAGAAATGGCAGATGGAGTTTCATCTAGCCGAATGTGAGGTGTACATAGGGAGATCCTATGTAAGGTACACATTTAATGGCAGAACCCTTTATGATGTACTGAAGGATCTTGGGATCCAAGCCAAGGCCTCTTTGAAAGTGGCCACACAAGTCAATGGGATGGAAAATAAGGTATGCTTGCCTTTATTAGTTGAGGCATGGAGTTCAAGAGTCAGGAAGCCATATTGCAGCTTGAAAAAACGCTGGTTAGGCAGCATTCTGAGTACTACTTTCATTGCTGGTTACACATTATAAGAAGGTTATGGAGCCTCTGGGGAAGTTACCAAAGAATTGAGGGACATGTCCTATAAGAAGTTGGAGAAACTAGGGTTGTTTTCTCTGGAGTGGCTGAGAGTGAGGGGAGACCTGACAGAAGATTATTTCAAGTTTGTTACATAGAATGGTGTGTGTGTGGAATGTGGTGCCTTCTTTCATTCCATAATCTCTACAATTGACCTGAATTAACTTAGTGATTTTCCCCCGACTACAGAAGACTCCCCACATCTTATCACCATCTACATACAAGGAATTCTTGCATATTTGCCTATTTGCAATTAAATTCCTGACATTATCTACAATGGTGACCAGCAGGCTAGCGGAGGGAAGGTGCGCCTGACACCTTCTTTGGTAGAGACAATATCTCCACCCTGCCACCACTGCCTGGCAATGCATCCAACTGGATACACCTAACTTGAAATTGCTAACTGCTATCATTACTGTTATATTCTTTAAGACAAAATTAACCCTCTGGATAAAGATACATTGATTACAACTGACCCAGAGATTGCTGAAATATGCCATATTGAGATTGTTCCAGTTCAGTACTACAAGTAACAGTCTGCAAAATGTTGGCCACCAGCAGAATTTTCAGAATAAAACAGAAAAATAGATACTTCTGCTCCTATTTGAATATTAATTCTAAAAAATACTGTATGTAAAACTGATAATATAGAATGCTGCTTTTTAAAAATCAGAAACTTAAATTCCAAAAGTAGTCAGAGGGGGTATCCAGCCATCAATAACTCATTGCTTGCAATCACAATGAGTGCCAGTCTTTTCCAGATGAGAACCACAAGAGGACCTAAACTCCATGATTCTTCTATTTAGCATCTGATAACACACACTAACTGGTAATCCAAACAAATTCTTCACAGCTCAATAGGATGGAAAATAAGGTATGTGGCATGCTTGCCTTTATTAGTTGAGGCATTGAATTCAAGGGTCAGGAAGCCATATTGCAGCTCATAAAACTCTGGTTAGGCAGCATCCCGAGTATTACATTCATGGCTGGTTGCACATTATAGGAAGGATATGGAGGCTTTGAAGATGGTGCCAAAGAGTTTTACCAAGATATTGCCAGGACATGTGCTATTCGGAGAGGTTGGAGAAACTACGGTTGTTTTCTCTGGAGTAGCTAAAACTGGAGGGAGATAGAAGTTTATAAGATTATGAAAGGTTTAGACAGAGAAGGCACACAGGGCATGCATTGAATTCCTCTGCAGAATCTCTTTTCTTGTTCTTCCTACATCACTGGCACCCACATGCACCATGGCAACAGTACCTTTCACCACCTATTCTAAATTCCTCTGCAGGTCATATGAAATGTCCCAAACTCAGGCACAAAGCAGCCTTCTGGACTGTTTATCCTGGCCACAGAATATTGTGTCTGTTCCCTTGATTATACTCTCCCCATTCACAACTACATTTCTCTGCTTCTCCCCTGAAAAATGGCTCCCTGAACCGTTGGTTGCTCATGCTTCCCACAGCCGTCACTCTCATTTTCACAGGGAGCAACAATCTCAAATCTTTTGGACAAGCACAAGGGCTGGGGCTGCTTCAGCACTACCCCTTCAATTCCCCCTACCTCCCTCACTTGCAGTTCACTCTCTTACCCCTATCTACATACCAAATTTGAAGTAGTAAACCTAATGGGTATGACTGCCTCCTGAAACATGGTGTCCTGGTAAATCTCTCCCTCCCTGATGCATCACACTGTTTGAAATGTAGATTTCAGGTAATCACTGCTGAGCCTGAGTTTCTCAAGCAAGCAGCACTTGCTGAAAATGTGACTATCAGGAACCACAGTGAGATCCACCAGCTCCCGCTGCATGCAGCCACCACACAGCACCTGAAGCTGCTGTACATCACCTGAAGCTGCATGCCTAATTAATTTAGTTAGTTGTAATCTTTTAGTCTTTTTATATAAAAGACTATGACATAAAAGCTTATTTTTTCTTGCCTGCTACTCGCCTCTGCCTCCTTGACAAAGCCATAGATCCCCACACTAACACTGTCCACTCCAACAGTGGCTGCTCTGCTTGAGCCTAACTTCTTTTTACTCACCCTTGCCAGTTACCTATTATCCTAATCGATCTCAGACTCAGCAGAAAGTCCCCAGTCCTTGCTTGCTTTTAAATCTCATGCTAATCACGACAAATAATGGCCTGCAGTCTCTAACATTTTGGGAAGTCAAATCCCCAATGGGCACCGAAGGACCTAAGGCCAGTTAATCAACTGATATCGGTATTGGCGATTATTTCAGTTTGCCATTGAACATCCCTTTTGCTGACCGTCACAAAATGTGGACTCTTTTTCCATAGATGCCGCCTGGCCTCCTGCTGATTTCCACCAGCATTTTGTCTGTGTTGTTGTCATGTTTATGATCCCTTTTGTTGATTGGGTTGACCTGTTCTCCGATCTTGGCAATACATTTGCAAATGCTTCATCACTATACAAGGAGACAGAAATAGAGAGATGGGTATTGCAAGCATTAGTAATGTTGGAGTCTGAGCGTGGAACAAGCAGTGTTTGTTCTCCTAAAGATGGAGGAAACAGTTTGGAATTGTGAATAACACATTTTTTTCAGTGTCTTGATGTCACCTGCAGGGCCAGCAGCTATTGATTTGTTTTGGAGGGAGTTCCAGCAGTTATACCCATAGTGATGAAAGAACAATGATATATTTCCAAGTCAGAGTATGTGGATGGAGGGAGACTTGCAGGAGGTGGTATTTACATTCTCTTCCTCCACTATACCTCTTGCTGTCCAGGGTGGTGTTATTTGTGTAGTCTGATTGAGAAATTGTAGTGCATTTTGTATATGGTGCACCTTTCATCCACTGTGTTCCACTCATTTATTGTGCATGAAATGGGAGAAATCTATTATTTCAGTACCTCTGTACACAGTAGAATGAAAGCGAAAGACTGTTTGGCAATATTAGAATAATCATACTCATATTTCAAAATAATCCTTGAAGTCTTTTTGTAATCTGCTAAATATTTTTTTTTAAATTTCTTTTTTATAACCCCAGGAATACAAATGCTGACCCTAGAACAATATTCAAAGCTAACTGGTCTTTCTGGGGGGAAAAGAGTGTCCAGTGTTTTCTGTATTTCCAGTATCTGCAGGATCTTGGGTTTAGAAAGTTATATGATTAACTTTATGGACAAAGGTGGGAGAAGTATGGATCCAGGAGGAGGGGAGTGGTTGAGCCTGAGGGGATCTCAATCCACCAGTTGGACCAGACTGCGGCATCGGGAAGGGGCAGAGGTGACAGCACCTGCTTCATGATAAACTCATTGTAATGCTTGGAGCACCAAGATGGTGCCAGAAAGTGGCGAATCTTTGTGTGCAGCTCTGAAGGGAATCGTCAAATATTCTCGTTTAGGACTACTTGGGCGCCATGGTAGCATAGCGGTTAGTGCAGCGTTATTGCAGCTTGGGGCATCGGAGTTCAGAGTTCAATTGTGGCGTCCTCTGTAAGGAGTTTATACATCCTCCATGTGGAGTGCATGGGTTTTCTCCCACAGTCTAAAGATGGAGCGGTTGCTAGGTTAATATGTTATTGCAAATTGTCCTGTAATTAGGTTAGGGTTAAATAAGGGTTTGCTGGAGGTGTGACTCAAAGGGCCAAAAGGCTCTATTCCAAGCTGTATCTCTAAATAAAATAAATACTACAGCTGAAATGCTTAGTCACAGCCAGGGGACTTCAGTAAGCAATGTGGTTTTAAGACATTAAAAAAATGTTTTGATCCTCAAAACCGGCAGATTGTGGACTGCAAGACTTGGGTCACAAGTGCAGTTTCCCTTTATTAGCAAGGAAACGTGGAAAGCATGCCGGCCTGCAAGTAAGACTGAAACATAAATCCCTTAGACCCCCACTTTCTGCTATCCTACTGGCAAATCTACAGTCTCTGGAAAATAAAATAAAAGACCTCAGAGCAAGATTGCAGTATTAGAGGGAGATTAGGGACTGCTGTTTGCTTTGCTTCATGGAAACTTGGCTCAACTCCACCATTTCGGATGCAGCATTGCAGCCCGAGGGCTTCACCATGCACCACAAAGACAGGACAGCTGAGTCTTTTAAAGGTAGAGGAGACCGAGTATGCTTCACGATTATCTTATCATGGTGTATAATCATGGTGGATCTGTCTCACTAATGCTCACCCAAACTGGAACATGTACTGGTCAAGTGCCATCCGTTATATCTCTCTGGGAGTTTTCCACCATTATCCTGGTAGCAGTGTACATTCCAACCTTGGCCAACATTAGCTTGGCACTGGAGGAGCTGAGCACCATGATTAGTAGTCACAAAACAGTGCACTCTGATGCCTTCCCTATCACTGTGGGCTTTTCAACCTGGCCAGCTTGAAGATATCTCTGACGAACTACCAATGACATTCCACCTGCCGAACTGGAGGATGCAACACACTTGACCACTCTTGCATCACCATCAAATATGCTTACCTTACCACCCCACACCTGCAGTGTGGGAAGTCCAATCATCTGTCTATACTTCTACTCCTGCCATAGAGCAAAGACTAAAGACCATAGCACTGGTAATGTAGACCACAAAGGTATAGTCAAGGGAGGCAGAGGAATGCTTACAGGACTGCTTTGAATCAGTGGACTGGACAATATTCAGGGATTCATCATCAAACCTGAATGAATAATCCACACTTGCCACCAATTTCACCAATACCTGTGTGGATGAATGTGTGTCCTCGAGCATATGCTGAACATGCCCAAACCAAATGCCATGGATGAACCAGGAGATTCGCAATCTGCTAAGGGCTAGATCTGTGGCATTCAAAACTAGTGATCCAGAACTATACAAGAAGTTCAAATACAACCTACAAAAGGCTGTTTTAAAAGTGATAAAGCATTCCGAATGAAGATAGAGATGGAATCGGATACAAGACAGCTCTGGCAGCATGTCCTACAAGCTGAAAGCTAACATTATAAATGGATGTGAAGCTTTACTTCCAAATGAGCTCAATATCCCCGGTGCATACTTTGGAAGGGAGAATAAAACTGCAACTGCAGCTTCTGGAGACCCTGTGATTTCTGTCTCGGAGGACAACATCAGAACATCTTTCAAGTGAGCGAACCATCGCAAGGCATCAAGACCCATAGGCGTACCCAGTAGAGCACTGAAAACCTGTATCAACCGACTGGCAGGAAAGCTCAAGGACATCTTCAGCCTCTCACAGCTGCAGTCAGTGTTTCCCACCTGCTTCAAAAGGGTAACAGTCATACCAAGGCCCAAAAAAAACAGGATAGGCTGCCTCAATGACTATCACCCAGTAGCACTCACATCTACTGAAAAGGACGCTTTGAAAGTTTACTAACAGCAGAATCAACTCCTGTCTAAGTGACCTGTTGCAATTTGCCTATCACCACAATAGGTTCCCGCAGATGCAATCTCATTGGTTCTCCTCTCCGCCTTGGATCACCTGAACAACAAGAATTCTTGCATCAGGCTTCTGTTGATGGATTACATCTTCAATATTCAACACCATCATATCTTCAGTACTAATCAACAAGCTCCAAATCCTGGATCATTGACTTCCTCATTGGGAGACCACAGTCAGCGTGGATCAGAAATAACATCTCCTCCTCACTGACATTAACACTGGTGCACCTCAAGGATGAATGCTTAGCCCACTATTCTACTCTCTCTACGACCATGACTGTGTGGCTAAACACACCTTAAATGCCATATATAAATTTGCCGATGACACAACTATTCTTGCAGATTTTCAGGTGATGATGAGGAGATGTACAGGCGTAAGATAGATCAGTTGGTTGCAACAACAACCTTGCACAATGTCAGCAAGATCAAGGAATTGATCGTGGACTTCAGGAAGGGGAAGTCTAGGGAACACATGCCAATCCAGATCAAGGGATCAGCAGTGGAAAGGGTGAGCAGTTTCAAGTTCCTACGTATCATCCAGAAGCCCTGGATGAACCAAGAGATTAGCAATCTGCTGAGGGCTAGATCAGTGGTGTTCAGGACTGATGATCCAAGAAAGTACAAGAGGTCCAGGTATCACCTCCTGAAAGCCATCTCACGTGCAAATTGGCAATTTCAGGCTAAGATTGAATCACAGAGGGATGCTCAACAATTGTGGCAGGACTTGAATACCATCACCTCCTGCAAGTGAAAACCAAGCAATATAAATAGAAATGAGATTTCATTTCTAGAGGCGCCAATATCTTCTATGCTCACTTTGACAGACATTTTCACCAACCCCCACAGATCCTGACAACCTCGTATTTCAGTCTTTGGGGTGGACCTGACAGCATATTTCAGGGAGTTTGAGCCGCCAGAAAGCATCTGGCCCAGACGTCATATGTAGCTGAGTACTGAAGACCTGTGCTAATCAATTGACTGGAGTGTTTACAGATATCTTCAAACTCCCACTTTGGCAATCTGAGATACCCACCTACTTCAATCATACCAGTGTCCAGGAAGAATGTGGTATCTTACCTCAAGGACTATCATCCAGTAGTACTTACATCCACTGAGAGCTGTACTTCACCACTTAAGCATAACTGAGATGAGGTTGGTCATGAAGCATATCAGTTCCTCCTGAGGAGTGACCTGTATCCACTTGACTTTACCGTCAGTCACAACAGGTCAATAGCAGATGCCATTTCATTGGCTCTTCATTCAGTCTCAAACACCTGGACAATGAAGGTGCATACATCAGGATCTTAATTGACTACAGCTCATCATTCAACATTATAATCTCCTCAAATCTTATGACTAAGTTCTAAGACCTGTGGCTTATAACACATATGGAATTTGATCCTGGATTTCCTCACTGGCAGACCTCAGTTAGTACAAATTGGCACACTTAACTATCAGCACATACCCCAGCCAGTTCAGAATACAAACAACATCACCTCCACGATCTCCATCAGCACAGGTGTACCCAAAGGCTGTGTGCTTAGCCCCGTGCTCTATCTACTCTATGCTTAAGTGGTGAAGTACAGCTCCAATGCCATATTTAAATTTGCTGGCATCGAAACTGTTGTCAGGTGAATCAAAAGTGATGATGAATGAGCATATGGGAGGGGGATTGAAAATATGATTGAGTGTTGCCAGAACAATAACCTCTCACTCTACAGCAGCAAAACCAAGGAGCTGATTATTCAGTACATGAGGAAGAAACCAGTCCTCACTGGAGGAATGGAGATTAAGAGGTTTAGTAGATTTAAGTTCCTTGGCATAAACATTGTCAGTGGACCTGTTCTGGGATCAGCATATAAGTGCCATCACAAAGAAGACACAACATCCCCTCTACCCCTCTACTTTCTTTGAAGATTGCGTATATTTGGCGTGTCACCTAAAACGTTTATTCTTTACGACATCCTGCTACCACGTGATAGGTGCAAACCTCGCTTAAAGTAAACTCGAAGTTAGACTCACATTTCGATCTTCGCTGCCTTCCTTTGAATTGGCTTAATGTTTTGCAGTTACAAAACATAATATAAACAAGGAAAGGTTATAGTGTTAGAATGTTAATCATAGACACTTCTAATAAGGCAAGGATGCAGCCATCTATAATCCAAATGGGAATATTGGTCTTATTATGTACATTTTTGCAATCAGTTTTGAAAGTCACTACAAGAATAAAGCTTGCAAAAGGTAAAATATTTATTTTAGCTTTACTTGTAAGTAACAAACATTCTTTAATCTGCTAGAGAAAAGTAGGTACAAAAATCGGTTTAGTATATTTATTGCAAAAAGCTCTAAAATTCCTTCAGCATTATATAAGGGTATGGAGAAGTCCACTGGTTCTCTTGAAACCTGTTTGTAGCTTGGATTGAGCTATACAGAGTGAATTTTAAAGGAAGAGATTAAACAAACAGATGAAGACTGAACAAG
The DNA here is from genome assembly GCF_030028105.1 of Mobula birostris. Taxonomy (NCBI): domain Eukaryota; kingdom Metazoa; phylum Chordata; class Chondrichthyes; order Myliobatiformes; family Myliobatidae; genus Mobula; species Mobula birostris. The sequence goes on from NC_092374.1 coordinate 75,068,596, forward strand.
TTAAAGTTCAAATGTCTAGTGTACTTTTTCAATACAGAATATTGTAAATAAACAACGATGTCAGGCTGAAGATCAGGTCTGGCCTCAATAAAGAATTACACTCAGTTCTGAGCCCAGGGCAAAATGTTAAAGAGCCTTAAAACCTTGCCTCTCGCATGCCTTTTGCTTCATCAATTCTTTCTCTTTACTTCTAGCATACTAGAGAGTTGATGGGCTTCCAGCCTCTCTTCACTTGAATTTCCAGATTAAAACCACTAGAGGTTCCCAACCGTATAAATATCTGTGCAATATATTCTAACGCCACATTTAAAGCAACATCAGTGACAAGAAGGAAAATGTCAGATTAAGTCATATGAGCATAAGACACAGGGGCAGAATTAGGCCATTCAGCCCATTGAGTCTGCTCCACCATTTTATCATGGCTAATCCATTTTTCTCTTAACCCCATTCTCCTGCATTCTCCCTGTAACCTTTCACACCTTGACTAATCAAGAAGTTATCAACCTCTGCCTTAGACACACCCAGTGACCAGGCCTCCACAACTGCCTGTGATAATGAATTTCACAGGTTCACCACACCCTGCCCCCCCAGCTAAAGAAATCGCTCCTCATCTCCATTTTAAATGGGTGTCCCTCTTTTCTGAGGCTGTGTTCTCTGTTCCTAGATTTCCCCATCACAGGAAACATCTTCTCCACACCCACTCTATTTAGGCCTTTCAACATTCAACAAACAATGAGATCCCACCTCATTCTTCTAAATTCCAGCAAGTGAAGGACCACAGCCATTACATGCTCCTCATATGATAACCCTTTCATTGCTGGAATCACTCTTGTGAACTCCTCTGAACCCTCTCCAATGTCAGCACATCTTTCTTAGATAAGGAGCCCAAACGTGCTTACAATACTCCCAAGTGGAGGCCTCACCAGTGCCTTATAAAGCCTCAGCATTATATCCTTGCTTTTATATTCTAGTCCTTTCAAAATGAATGCTAACAATCATCACTTCTGACTCAATCTGCAAATTAACTTTTAGGGAATCCTGCACAAGGACTCCCAAGTCTCTTTGCAGCTCAGATTTTTGAATTTTTTGCCCATTTTGAAAATAGTCTGATTTTTATTCCATCTACTAAAGTACATGACCATACACGTCCCGGCACTGTACTCCATTTCCAACTCTTTTCTGATTCTCTTAATCTGTCCTAGTCCTTCTGCAGCCAGCCTGCTTCTTCAACAGGACCTGCCACTCCACCTGTTTCTGTATCATCCACAAACATAGACACAAAACCATTCATTCTGTCATCCAAATCATTGACATCCAACATAAAAGAAATGGTCCCCATACTGACCCCCGCATTATTCACTGGCAGCCAACCAGAAAGGGCTCCCGTATTCCCACTCTTAGCCACCTACCAATCAGCCAATGCTCTATCCATGTTAGAATCTTTCCTGTATACCATCAGCTCTTAAGCAGTTTCATGTGCAGCACCTTGTCAAAGACCGTTTGAAAATCCAAGTATACAATATCCACCGATTCTCCTGTTTCCATTCTGCTTGCTATTTTCACAAAGAATTCTAACAGATTTGTCAGGCAAGATTTTCCCTAAAGGAAACCATGCTGACTATGACCTTATCATCTGCTTTCAAGTACCATGAAATCACATCCTTAACAATCAACTCCGCCATCTTCCCAACATGGTTCAATTTCTCCAGAGAAAACCTGAAGTGCACATAAAAGAGGAAGTTAGGAGAATCCCCTACACCCAATAACATGCAAGCACATCATCGAAGAACATAGCAGTCAATATCGGAAAGCACAATGACACAGTAAATTATTATCTGTCCTGATGGATGGAAAATTAAAGCAATTTGAACGATATGGTGATTACTGATCAAATTATTTTCTTTCCTAGGTCCAATCCTGCCGCCGCCTGAATTTCTGCAGAGTTATAGGAAGAGAAATAGTATTAAAGGGAATAACGTACGTAAGCAGTTGGCTGATGATGAGATTGTAAATGCTATTGATGAATACCTCCAATATAATGACATAAGCAGCGATTTGATCCTGAAACAGTAGGAATCGGAAGGCAAGATAACCAAATGCCATTACTAAGAAAATGCTGTTCTCATGGTTGCAATAGAGAAGATTTTCGAGGGTACTGCTTCTGATAGAATAAAACACAGATGGTGACACCGTTTCAATGAAAACTTTAATATAGTAGTTTATTAAGGATCTTGCTTTCATGGAAAAAGCAAAGATATATTGCTTGCATTATCTGTTGTGTTCTTTTTGACTGTATTTGCATCCTGAAGCTTTAAAAGAAATAAAATCAAGCCCTGAGGCTTTTGCAGCACTTGTGTTCTCCTGACAATTTGTTTTGCAAATATTAATTTCAGTGTTTTGACAAATGCACACACATGCCTTTCAAATGACATTGGTCAGGACACAATTGGTGTTGTAGGTAGTTTGGGATCCCATATCTCAAAAAGGATGTGCTGCCGTTGGAGAGGGTGCAATGGAGAATGATCCTGGGAATGAATGGGTTAGTGTATGAGGATTGTTCGATGGCTCTTCTCCTTTGCAGAGTTTTCTTCCTGGGTGTAGGCTCTACATCAGACTTTGGTCCAATATGTACTCCCTGCCCTAGAGGAGAAAGATGGTTCCAATGGGGAATTTTTACAGGAATATTTCCATCTTCTGGTTTCAACTAAAAAATTGTCAAGTTTGGCACCTGACTCTGCACTACGTAAGGTGTAGGTACCCAGCAGGCGACCAACTTATGTGTCTCTTGTAGCCCTAAGTTTCTTACTAGATCTCAATCTCCAGGCATAAGTTGTGAAAATGTAATCTTCTGCGCGTATTGCTTCTTGTTTTTTAGGTTTTGTATTCTAGCTGAAATTGCTGCTAATTCATAAGCTATTTGTAGTTTCTTCGCATTGGTCACAAACCTGAGACAGGTTTTCTGTGGCAAGTCCTCACTAGAGGTTCCAAAACAAAGATCCGCAGTTATTCTCACTTTGTGTCTGAACGTTATGGTGAGTAGCCAGGAGCTTCATTCAGAGTACAGTTGGCACGAGAGTTCCCTGCTTGTCTGAAAATGGCTGTTTAAATCTCTGAGCAGAGGATGATATGGCAAGGTCCTTGACTTCTCAACTCCAAACCTGCTCGGTAACTCATGTATGAGACGGCTCTCAAAATCCATCCCCTGATTACTGTGCGTCCTTCTCAGGGGGCCATAATGAATGATGTATTTCCCCCACAACACTGTTGCAACTGTGGATGCTTTCTGATTCTTTGTGGGAAAGGCTTGACTGTATCTGGTGCAGTGATTAGTGATGACATTTGCAGTGTTACTTGAATCAGGCTCTATGTAAAGAAAATCCATACACACTGGATCAAGTGGTCCAGCGCTTTGAATGTGAGACAAGAGAGCAACTCCTTTTGGTCACGTCTTTCTCTGAATACAACAAATGCATGATTTACAGTCAGCTTCAACTTCAGGCTTTATTTGTGGCCGATAGAAACGATCTCTGACTAATCCATAATTCTTGTCAGATCCCAGATGAGCTGAGTCATCATGATATGACCTCAGTACAATCTTCTTGTGCTTCTCAGGCAAAATCACCTGAGAACATTGAGTTCTGTTTGTAGGAGAAGTAGCCCTGTATAAAGACTTTGTCCAGTTTTTCCTCAACTCCAGTTTTTCCCATTCTCTCAGCAGTAGAGTTCTCAACCTTTGAAATATCTCCTTTGAAAACAGCTGACCAGATTTCACTTATACAAGGGTCATCTTTCTGTGCTGCTGACAATTTATCAGGACTCAAGGCAGGAAATTCTTTCATATTCAGCATTGTCAAGTTGCAATATTCCTGGGGAATTTCATTGATAGATGCACTCAAATACTTGACAGCTCCATCGGGCCATAGGCTTTGCTCTGATTTGCTAACTGTGAAGAACTGGCACGTTGCTTTAACACCCAAGGCAGTTGTCGCCTTCTCATAAGAGCACCGTGATTATGCATTTGCATCAATGCGCTGACTTCCTGGTCAATATTTAAGGCTGAAATCATAGGCAGACAACGCTGCCAGCCAGTGATGACCTGTGGAATTCAACTTTGTTGAAGTGAAAATATAAGTTAGTGGGTTGTTGTCCATTCTCACCTCAAACTTGGGATCATTGAGTTCGTCTACCACTGCCTACTTCAATGCCAGAAACTCCAATTTGTGAGCAGGGTAGTTTCATTCAGATGGTAATAAACTCAGGCTATTGAAAGCAACAGGTCTCAGGTCTTCACCTTGGTCGTGATAGTCTCTTTTTATCACACCAAACCTTAATCCTTGCAACATCCGTATCAGAGTCCTTTACTATTTCGTGCTTTCAATTGCACAATAAAAAACTATAGGTAACAAAATATAGAAAATGGCCCTAGATATATATTAGTCCATATCATGCACATAATCATTGGAGCTCATTGTTGTGTAATCAATTCAATTTGTTTCACTTTGTTTAATCACAGTACTAAAACAGCTCTACCCTGAAAACCCTGTCAAAGTGAAACATAAGTAAGTTTCCACGTAGCATCCAAGGAAAAAACGTTGAACTTTCTCCAAGGTTGTGTGCTAACTAAAAGTCATGCATGAGACCAAAGTCTGCACGAGGACCCTCAGTGTACCTGTTCTTCCAAATTTGTTACCAGTTCCTTCGTCTTGCTGACATTGAGAGAGAGGTTGTTGTTACCACACCACTCAGCCAGATTTTCAGTGTCGCTTCTATATGCTGATTTGTCACCAACTTTGATTTGGCCCTTACCAGTGGTTTCATCAGCAACCTTGAAAATTACATTGGACTGTACTTAACCACATAAGTATAAAGTGAGTAGGACAGGGGGCAATGCACACAGCCCTGTGGTGCACCTGCGCTGGTGGAGATCATGGAGGTGATATGTCAATGATGTGGATGATGGAATTGATGGCTTTGTTGCAAAGTTTGCAGATGATATGAAGATAGGTGGAGAGGCAGGTAGTTTTGAGAAAGTAGAAAGGCAACAGAAGGGCAGACAGATTAGAAGAATGAGCAAGGAAACGGCAGATGGAATACAATGTTGCAAGTGTATCGTTATGCACTTTGGTAGAAGAAATGAAAAGGGTGACTATTTTCTGAATGAAGAGAAAATATAAAAAAACTAAAGGTCAAAACAACTTGAGAATCCTGCATAGGACTCCCTAAAGTTTAATTTGCAGGTTGAATCTGTGGTGAGGAAGGCAAGTACAATGTTAGCATTCAATTCAAGAGGATTAGAATATAATGTTGAGACTTTACAAAGCTCTGGTGAGGCCTCACTTGGAGGACTGTGAGCAGTTTTGGGCCACTTATCTTAGAAAAGGTAAAGGTCTGCTGAAACTGGAGAGGGGTCAACGGAGGTTCAGGAAAACGATTCCGGGATTGAATGGCTTGCATATGAAGAGTGTTTGATGGCTCTGGGCCTGTATTCACTAGAATTCAGAAGAATGAAGAGTGACCTCATTGAAACCTATTGAAAGGTGAACAAAGACTTTGATAGAGTGGATGTGGAGAGGAAGTTTCTTCTGGTAGGAAAGTCTAAGACCAGAGGACACAGTCTCTGAATGAAGATAAGGAGGAACTTTTTAGCCAGACAGTGGTGAATCTGTGGAATTGTTTGCCATAGGCAGCTGTGGAAGCCAAGTTTTTATGTATATTTAAGGCAGAAGTTGATAGATTCTTGACTAGTCAGGGCATGAAAAGATATGGGGAGAACACAGGTGATTGGAGCTGAGAAGAAAATTGAATCAGCCATGATGAAATGGTGGAGCAGACTCGAAGGGCCAAATGGCCTAATTCTGTTTGTATATCTTATGGTCTTATAATCTGCAGGCCCACATACCATTTGGTAGGTGGTGGGTGGGTGTTAAACTGGGGAGCTGTATTGATACAGTGGGCTGAATAATTTTGTTGTGCCTTAGATTGTCTATGGTTCTATGACAGCAAGAGCATTTCTAAGTGTGCTGCTTTCTGCTGAAGACTCAGTGACTGTAGTATCCTTTTCTGCACCATTGTATTCCAATGGTCTAGCAGAAAAAGCAGCATGTTACTTGAAATAGAGGCAATCTAGAAGAAAACCTAAAATTAAAGGGTGTAATAGAAAAGCAGTGAAATATGGGACAGAGCAGTATGAAATGCAAGTACAAAGTTCAAAGATAACAGTAAATTTATTATCAATGTACATATATGTCACCGTATACAGTAATCTGATTCACTTTCTTGTGAGCAATCATAGTAAATACAACAAACACAATAGAATCAATGAAAGACCACACCTAACAGGACAGACAGATAACCAATGTGTTCAAGACAACAATCTGTGCAAATGCAAAAGGAAAATTACAAATAATAATGATAAGTAAATACGCGATTGAGAACATGAGATGGTGAGTCCTTGAAAATGAGCCCATAGGTTTTGGGAACAGTTCAGTGATGGGGCAAGTGAAATCCCTCTGGTTCAAGAATCCGATGTTGAGGGATAGCAACTCTTCCCGAACCTGCTGGTGTGGGTACTGAGGCTTCTGTTTCTCCTTCCTGATGGCAGCAGTGAGAAGGGATCATGGCCTGGATGATGGGGTCCTTGAGGATGGATGCTGCTTTCCTGCAACAGCATTCCATGTAGACGTACCCAATGGCTTGGAGGGCTTTGCCCATAACGAACAGGGCTGTATCCACTACTTTTTGTAGATTTTTCCATTTATGTAACCAGTCGGTTTACAGGTACTCTCTACCATGCATCTATAAAGTTTGTCAAAGTTTTATATGGCATGCCAAATCTTTGCAAACTTCTAAGAAAGTAGAGGCACAAGTATTAGAAAAATTAGGAAAAAGTGCATTATTTTCTCTGTACATCATGAAAACCAGCCTCCTTCCCATAGATTCTGACTGCACTTCCCACTACCTAAGTCAAGCAGCTAACATAATCAAGCACCCCACCCACCACAGACATTCTCTTGTCCCCTTTCCTATAGAGAAGAAGATACAAAAGGGGCAACACGGTAGTGTAGTGCTTAGCACAACACTTCACAGTACAGGCAATGCAGGTTCAATCCCCTTTACTGTCTATAAGCAGTTTGTGCATTCTCCCCATGACTGCCTGGGTTTCCTCCAGGTGCTCTGGTTTCCTCCCATATTCCAAAGACATACTGGTTGGTAGGTTAATTGGTCATTGTAAATTGCCCCATAATTTGGCTAGGATTAAACTCAGGGATTGATGGGCAGTGATCTTCAAAGGATCAGAAGGGCCTACTCCATGCTATATGTCAATAAATAAATAAACAAGCAAACAAAAGCCTGAAAGTATGTATTGTAAGTCTCAAGGGCAGCTTCCATCCCTCTGTTATAAGGGTATTAAATAAATCCCTGGTACAATAAGATCATAAGAATAGGAACAAAATTATGCCATTTAACCCATCGAGTCTGCTCCATCACTTGATCATGATAGATTTATTTTCCCCCTCAACCCCATTCTCCTATCTACTCCCCGAAACCTTCGACAACCTTACTAATCAAGAACCTATCAAGCTTCACTTTAATGTCAGAATCACAATCAGAATCATGTTTAATATCACCGGCATAAGTCGTGAAATTTGTTAACTTTATGGCAGCAGTACAATGCAATACATGATAAATATACTAAAAAACTGAATTACCATAATTATATATATATAATGTGTGTGTGTGTGTGTGTGTGTGTGTGTGTGTGTGTGTGTGTGTGTGTATAAAAAATAGGTTAAAAGAAGCAGTGCAAAAAAAGAGATAAATTACAGAAAAGGTAGTGAGGTTGTGTTTATTTAGAAATTGGATGGCAGAGGAGAAGAAGCTGCTCCTGAATCATTGCAACACACACAAAATGCTGGAGGAACTCAGCAGGCCAGGCAGCATCTAGGAAAAGAATACAGTCAACGTTTCGGGCCAAAACCCTAATGCGTGGTTACTGTTCAGAAGCTTGTATGTAACTTCCAACAGGGTCTTGTTTCTTAACTCTACCTACAGGGCTTACTAAATCTTTTCATTACTCACTTCTTTCTAAGGATTTGATTTCATTGTTTTAAAGCAACAAAGTTACCTCACCCACTCTGTCCGCCTGTCCACCCTTTTGATACAATGTGTACCCCTGGATATTCAGCACCCAGCTGCAATCTTCTTTCAACTCTGATTCTGTGCTGTCCACAATGTCATACCTACCAATTTCTAACTGTAGCACAAGGTCATTTACCTTACTTGTATTCAGCGTGCCTTCAGTCCTCTATTCACCAACCTTCTTTTCAATTTTGTCTCCATGCTGCTTTATGTTAATTTCTTATCCTCTTCTAAAGATAGCCCTGTTCTTTTTCTGGAGACTTCAGTAACCTCTCCTGCACTCTCCTTTCCTTCTAGTTTATCTGTAGTGATTCAGGCTGTTGAAGCCACCCCTCCCTTGACTAATTAGTTTAAAGCCCTAACCATGGCCCTAGTTATGATCTTAAGATATGATGGACTCTTTTCCTCACAATCTACTTCATTATGATCTTGCATTTTATTATATCTAAATGGACTTCTGTAATTTATTTGCTTGCTTCCCACAAAGTCCAAGGATGCCTCCAAAAGGTATATTGTCAGTTTGGGTAGCCCTGACCTGAAGTTATGATTGGATAGCCTTCAACCTAATGGCATGAAAGGGTATCTTCCAACCTGACGGCATGAACATCTATTTCTCTAACTTACGGTAATTTCTTCCCTCAACTCTTTCTCTTCTTTTACATTCCCCATTCTGGCTCCCCTCTTACCCCTTATTTTCTCATCCCCTGCCTGTTTCCTCCCTCTGGCACCTATTGTGTATTTAATATTTCATTAATATTTGAGTAATATCAGAAATATATTGTTTGATTAATCATTCTTTGCTTGTTTAAATATTTTATTGCGGGTTGTATGTAAAAGTACGTGATTGGCATATGTCATTACGCACCATGTTATAAATGCACGCCTCACATGAGAAGTAAAATGAAGTAGACCGATTATCCCTGGCTTCAGGTTTTTCTTCTGACTTGTTTTATAGTTGGAGTTTCAAATAATAACAGCGCTCCTTCCCTTTCTCTCGTCGTCCACTCTTCTATCCTAACAGATTCCGTTTTTTTAGTCCTTTACCTTTTCCACCTATCACCTTTCAGCTTCTCACTTCATCCCCCCCACCTCCTTCAGCCACCTGCCCTCCTCCTCACCTGCCTTCACCCATCACCTTCCAGCTTGTACTGATAGTATTTAACTCCATTCGTTCCGTCGTGGTGTTTGTCGGGACTTGAACCCGGACAGGACACAGAAACACTTCTCTGCCTGCATTCCGCCTTGCCTGAGAAATTGGACCCTTGAGTCAACTGAATTTGAAAACCAACGATATTCATTTAATTCTTAGTTGTTCTTTTCAGCCGCAGTGCAGGCTTCGTTTTCCATTTGAATGTTTTAGTCATTGGCCCTGTCTGGCCTCACGTTTATTGTTTTCTTTCCCTTTAATACTGTTCGCATTAAATTCTGAACCATCGACCTGCTTCAGTGTCTCTCACTCCGCATTTGAGCCATGACCGAACCACCAGGTGACAGTAGAAACTGGTGTGTGTGAAGATCTCAGGAGATTGTCAGTTTGAGATATTCAAACCACCTTGTCTGGCACCAAAATTCATTCCGTGGTCAATGTCACCTAGATCACATTTCTTCCCCATTCTCATGTTTGGTGTGAACAAGAACTAAACCTCTTGATCATGTCTCTTTGCTTTTATGTATTGAGTTATTGCTGTATGATCGGCTGCTTTGATATATGCGTTAACGAGCAGGTGGACAAGTGTACCAAATAAAGTGGCCACTGAGTGTATGATAAAGCTAATAAAACCATTGATTACAAAGCGCTTTGGCAGTGACAAGTCACCTCTGCCTCGTTCACCTTAGAGGTGGACCAGTGTTGCACCTTCTTCCACAGGGCCCTCTATTGACCACGGAAGATTTCTTTGGCACATTTAACAAATTCCATACTGTCTACGTCCTTTGCATTGTGAGTGAGCAGGCCAATATTATGTAAGTTAAAATCTCCCATGAATACCACCTCACTATTCATACAACTACCTGCGATCTTCACCACACATTTGCTTCTCAAATTCCCGCTGACTACTATGGTGCCTTTAGTAAAGCCCATCAAAATGCTCATCTCCTCCTTGTTTCTAAATCTTACCCATACTGAATCTCCCAATTCCTCTCTCAAAAAGACAATACCCCTTCCTCTCTGATCCATCTCTCTGTTAAACCTGTGGCAACTGTAACCTGGAGCAACTGTAACCTGGAACATTAAGCAGCCTATCCTGGCCTTGTCTCAGCCATGTTTCCGTTATGGCGGTTGTATCCCAGTCCTCCATGTCGATCCATGTTCTGAGTTCATCCTCACTAAAAATTCTCTCTTGCTGTCGCTCTCTCTCTCTCACACATACACACACACACACACACACACACACACACACATACCCAATTTGCAAAAGAGGACAAATTGTGCAAATAGCTTTTTGAAAAAAGTAAACAGAAGTAGACATGAACTGCAGAGTCCCCCAAAGTGCGTCCACAGCTGCGGAGCCCGTTCGGTGCTCAGGAGAATGAACATGTCCAGGAGCCTGTGGCTGTGGGGCAACAACTGCACCCAAACCTGGCAGTGTGGACACAAGACCCCTGTACCTTCTGCCAGGTGGTAGTAGCGAGAACAAAGGGACACCGGTCACACGGAGGTGGTTGGAACTGAACACCTGTTTGTTTTCTGCTCTAGTCAACAATTTTAATCTTACTCAAAGCTTTAATCGGCATGAAGTAACAGAAGCGACCATGGGTCTGTTTTCTGTTATCAGGGCTCAACACAGTGATGGCCGCCCCAGCCATACCTGCACTTTCAAGAGTCTGGTTTACTGAATACCCCAAGAAACCGCAAAAGTGCCAAATCATTTAGTCAGTTCACAAGTTCATCCTTTAAAGGGAAATTACAGTGAATACACTTCAGAAGAAGATGTATATCTACTTTTGTGAACTGACTGCAAAATGGCACCATTTTGTCTGTTCTCCAAGCTCCGAATGCCCCAAGCTGTAATAGTGTGCTGCCAACGGCTGTGCTACCATGGCACCTTATCTTATTGTGGGATCATTGAGCACAACGATTTCTGGGTGCTCATGCTTTTTTCTTGAGAATGTTCTGCAATTGCTCACAGACATCTTTGACCTGGGAGGCCAGATGCCATCCTGGCATCTTATTTGTAGCAACAAAATCTCTTTTCTGTCCCCCTAACTATTGAGTCTCATTTCACTACAGTTCTGAGTCTGTCCTTCCCTGCTGAGCCTCAGAACCTGTTACTGTGCTGGACACCTGGCTGCTGCAACACTCTGAATGGTTGTTTCTCACTACCTCCCTGCCCCACTACAGTATCAAAAGAGGTATAGCTGTTACCAAGAGGATTGTCCACCGGGGGACACTCACTGTTTGCTGACTTCCTTTCCCAAGGTCACCTAACTACCCCATAGCCTCATTAAAACTCCAAACTATGATGTGCTCAGCATCCCACACGATCCTGACTGAGTCCATTTGTTCCCATAAACTGAATAACCCAGGGTCCAGAGAATATAAGAGATGTCTAGGAGTTCACCACTAGTGGAAGAGAAGCAAGAATGAAAAGAACCTGGGTGGATCCAAGATGACAACAGACTGCGGGGAAAGGATTTAAATATTATAATCCCAGCCTGAATCCAGCAGCCTTTGTTGAAGATTTTACCATGTACTTACACTTACCAGGAGAGACAAGATGCAAATTTAAATGAGTCATTATTGGTGGTGGAAAAAGATGGGAAGAGGTACATTGCCAATGGTGTTTAGTTTGTGTGTGATGTGAAGCTGGGAAAGCACCAAAAATACAAATGGAGAATCACCCAAGCCCAAGGGGACCATGGGAATATGTATATAAAGATTTCACAAGACCCTTACCCCAGTCACAAAATAAAAGGACTGCTTATTACCGACTGACTACTTTACTTGGTGGGTAGAGACATTCTACTGCTCCTTTGACTCTTTGCCTGAAACTGTGGCATGGATCGTAGTCAAGGTAGTAATAGTCCAGTGGAGGGAAGAGTTCCCTTCAATGAATAACTCAGATCAGAGACTTGGATGTCTCGGAGGCAGGAATGGTTACTTCAAGTACCAGGCTTTAGATGTTTCAGAAAGGACAGGGAGGGAGGCAAAAGAGATGGAGGTGTGGCACTGTTGATCAGAGATAGTGTCACGGCTGCAGAAAAGGAGGAGGTCATGGAGGGATTGTCTACGGAGTCTCTATGGGTGGAAGTTAGGAACAGGAAGGGGTCAATACTCTACTGGGTGTTTTTTATAGACCAGCCAATAGTAACAGGGACATCGAGGAGCAGATAGGGAGGCAGATTCTGGAAAGGTGCGATAATAACAGGATTGTTTTGGTGGGAGATTTTAATTTCCCAAATGTTGATTGGCATGTCCCTAGAGCGAGGGGTTTAGATGAGGTGGAGTTTGTTAAGTGTGTTCAGGAAGGCTCCTTGACACAATATGTAGATAAGCCTACAAGAGGAAAGGCTGTATTTGATCTGGTATTGGGAAATGAAACTAGTCAGGTGTCAGCTCTCTCAGTGGGAGAGCATTTTGGAGATAGTGATCACAACATTATCTCCTTTACCATAGCATTGGAGAGTTAGGAAAGCATTTAATTGGAGTAAGGGGAAATATGAGGCTATCAGGCAGGAGCTTGGAAGCATAAAGTGTGAACAGATGTTCCCAGGGAAATGTACGGAAGAAATGTGGCAAATGTTCAGGGGATATTTGTGTGGAGTTCTGCATATGTACGTTCCAATGAGACAGGGAAAAGATGGTAGGGTACAGGAACCATGGTGTACAAAGGCTGTTGTAAATCTAGTCAAGAAGAAAAGAAGAGTGTATGAAAGGTTCAAACAACTAGGTAATGATAGAGATCTGGAAAATTATAAGTCTAGTAGGAAGGAGCTTATGAAAGAAAGTAGGAGAGCCAGAAGGGGCCATGAGAAGGCCTTGGTGGACAGGATTAAGGAAAACCCCAAAAGACATTCTACAAGTATGTGAACAGCAAGAGGATAAGATGTGTGAGAATAGGACCAAGCAAATAAGATAGTGGAAAAGTGAGTATGCAACCGGAGGAGAAAGCAGAGGTAGTGAATGAGTACTTTGCTTCAGTATTCACTACAGAAAAGGATCTTACCGATTGTAGGGATGACTTATAGCAGACTGAAAAGCTTGAGTATGTAGATATTAAGAAAGAGGATGTGCTGGAGCTTTTGGAAACCATCAAGTTGGATAAGTCACCGGGACTGGACGAGATGTACCCCACGCTACTGTGGGAGGAGAGGGAGGAGACTGCTGAGCATCTGGCGATGATTTTTGCATTATCAATGGGGATGGGAAAGGTTCCGGAGGATTGGAGGGTTGCAGATGTTGTTCCATTATTCAAGAAAGGGAGAAAAGATAGTCCAGGAAATTATAGATCAGTGATTCTTACTTCAGTGGTTGGGAAGTAGATGAAGAAGATCCTGAGAGGCAGGATTTATGAACATTTGGAGAGGCATAATATGATTCGGAATAGTCATCATGGCTTTGTGAAAGGCAGGTCGTGCCTTACGAGCCTCATTGAATTTTTTGAGGATGTGACTAAACACATTGATGAAGGAAGAGCAGTAGATGTAGTGTATATGGATTTCAGCAAGGCATTTGACAAGGTACCCCATGCAAGGCTTATTGAGAAAGTAAGGAGGCATGGGATCCAAGGGGACATTGCTTTGTGGATCCAGAACTGGCTTGCCCACAGAAAGCAAAGAGTGGTTGTAGACGGGTCATATTCTGCATGGAGATCGGTGACCAGTGGTGTGCCTCAGGGATCTGTTCTGGAACCCCTACTGTTCATGATTTTTATAAATGACCTGGATGAGGAAGTGGTGGGATGGGTTCGTAAATTTGCTGATGACACAATTTGGGGGTGCTGTGGATAGAGTAGAGGGCTGTCAGAGGTTACAACAGGACATTGATAAGATGCAAAACTGGGCTGAGAAGTAGCAGATGGAGTTAAACCCAGGTAAATATGAGGTGGTTCATTTTGGTTGGTCAAATATGATGGCAGAATATAGTATTAATGGTAAGACTCTTGGCAGTGTGGAGGATCAGAGGGATCTTGGGGTCCGAGTCTATAGGACACTCAAACCTGCTGCGCAGGTTGACTCTGTGGTTAAGAAAGCATATGGTGCATTGGCCTTCATCAATCATGGGATTGAGTTTAGGAGCTGAGAGGTAATGTTGCAGCTATATAATACCCTGGTCAGACCTCTCTTGGACTACTGTGCTCAGTTCTGGTCGCCTCACTATAGGAAGGATGTGGAAACCATAGAAAGGGTGCAGAGGAGGATCACAAGGATGTTGCCTTGATTGGGGAGATTGCCTTATGAGAACAGGTTGAGTGAACTTGGCCTTTTTTCCTTGGAGTGTTGGAGGATGCGAGGTGATCTGATAGAGGTGTATAAGATGATGAGATGCATTGATCGTGTGGATAGACAGAGGCTTTTTCCCAGGGCTGAAATAGCTAGCTCGACAGGGCACAGGTTTAAGGTGCTTGGAAGTAGGTACAGAGGAGATATCAGGGTGAGTTTTTTATGCAAAGAGTGGTGAGTGCGTGGAATGGGCTGCTGGCGACGGTGGTGGAAGCGAATATGATAGGGTCTTTTAGAGACTCCTGGATAGGTACACGGAGCTCAGAAAAATAGAGGGCTATGGGTAACCCTAGGTAATTTCTAAGATAAGGACATGTTAGGCACAGCTTTGTGGGCTGAAGGGTCTGTATCGCGCTGTAGGTTTTCCATGTTTCTAGAAGAAAGTAATGAATGAGGCTTCTGCCTCATTAGGAATAAAACAGTGATTCCACATCTCCTACAACCCACAGAGTTCTGTGCTAATGTACCAAACAAACAGGACCCTGATGAACATCCATATGGAGGCTATTGAACTGAAAACTCAACTATCCATTTCCCTTCATAAATGCTTCCTGGCCAGCTGAGTTCCACTAGCACTTGGTTTGTGAAGCTGGGTATCAAGACCAGACAAGGAAGTGTTAAGGCCTCCCCTGCAAGTGTGGCAGGAAATTGAGCTGATGACAAGATAACCCATCAACCAGCTGGCAGATGTGATAAGTGGAGTAGCAGAGATTTGTAATGGAAGGCACATCCAAGGAATTACAAAATGATTACATTAATTTGACAATGGGATTATTTCATCAGCAAATATTTATTTATTTATTTAGGTCTCACATCCATCCCACATGAGGAAGTGTGTTATGACTCCGTTGCAATGTATAGAGATGTGAATTTAAAAGTTTAATGGCTTGTAGAAAGAAGCTGTCCTGCAGCCTGTTGGTCCTGGCTTTAATGCTGTGGTACCGCTTGCCAAATGGAGGTAGTTGAAACAGTAAATGGTTGGGGTGACTGGTTTTCCTAGTGACCTTCCAGACCTTCTTTCTGCACCTGCTGCTATAAATATCCTTAATGGAGGGAAGTTTATGTCCACAGATGCACTGGGCTGTCCGTACCACTCTCTGCAGTGCCCAGCAATCAAGGTTGGTGCAGTCCCCATACCAACCAGTGATGCAACCATCAGGATGTTCTCAATGGTGTCCCAATGGAAGGCTTTGAGGATCCAGGAGCTCATGCTGAACTTCAGTCACCTGAGGTGGAAGAGAAACTGTTGTGCTTCTTTTGCCACACACCAAGTGTGTACAGTTCAGGTGAGATCTTCAGTGATGTGTGTACTGAGGAACTTGAAACTACTCACCCTCTCAACTACAGTCCCATTGATGTTAATCGGGGCAAGCCTGTAATCCACAATCAGCTCTTTTGTTTTTTGGACACTGAGAGAGAAGTTGTTATCTTGGCACCATTGGCATCGGGGTGTCAAAATCTCCTCTGTAGGCTGTCTCATCATTGCTAGATAGAAGGCTGATTAAAATCCCATCCTCTGTGAACTTGATCCGCAGATTAGAGCTATTTGTGGCAATACTCTCATGAGTGTAAAGGGAGTAGAGGAGGGGGCTCAGGCCACAACCCTGGGGTCACCTATGTTGAGGGTCAGAAGGGCAGAGGCGAGGGAGCCCATCCTGTTGGCAATCCGATAGGAAGTCTAGGACCCAGCTGCACAAGGCAGGGTGCAGGCCAAGGTCTCTGAGCTTCCTGTCAAGTCTGTAGGGAATTATGGTGTTGAATGCTGAACTGTAGTCCAGGATCAGCATCCCTCTTCTCCAGGTGATTGAGGATAGTGTGTAAGTTTAAGGGTTGGGAAAAGGGGAAAGTATTCATGCAGAAATACCAAAGGACAGAAATGAGATAACCATTGAAGTTCTCCCAGAATGAGCTGCACTCCAGACATGGTGGGTCGGACCACACAGGATTAGAGAAGGAGAAACATACAGTCTGGTGGAAATGGAGGGAATAGTCCAGGGAAACAATATTAGGTACCGAGTGAGGAGAATTAACTGTCTGCTGACTACCAGAATTGTCTTTTTATAGGCAGGATTTGTTATTCTTTTTTGTCCATCGGAGAGCATGGAGCCCCCTGGGACAAGCACGTGGCAATAGTGACTAATTACTCTGAGTCTGGGTCAGGCGCTCTGCTGTCTGATTGGACCATTCATAACAGCAACGTACAGGAAAATAGTAAATTGCATCTGTGCTAAATTGTAAGCTATTCAAGTAAATAATTGGAAGCAGAGACAATGAAGATCAGCGGACCAGGATAGTGGCAAGAAAGAGGCAGAGTTGGATGATTAATTGCACATGCCTGGCAAGGACAACAGCTTTGGTGAACACTATCTCCTTAGCTTCTAGCAACTATGTGACTACAAACAACCCCACATCATGTGAAGAAGAAGTCGAGGTAGGGGATAGTCATGGTTGACGATGACCCTAACCAAAGTTAAAATAACCCTTGTTCTCTACTACTGTCAACTCCGGGTGATATTTAGTCTCAATGGGTTGAACATCCAGGATGGCGCTCCATAACCATAAAGGAATTATTCCAATATCTGTTAGAAAGTGGTAGAAACACCAAGGACCAGATGAGAACCAGTAGATAGTGAAGCAGAGCTGAAATGGAGAGTACTTAGACTGACAGCAATGGGATTTAAGGCTATAGAAAGGAAGTAGCATAACCCCCGTTATGCTTTCCCCATTCTTTCTGACCTCCTCCCTCTGATTCCGAATGAACAATCCTCAACAGAGACCTCAGTTTCATGCTCACACACATCCTTGTATCTCTTTCTGAACCATGACCCCACCAGTGCCTCTTACACATCCATTGAGTTCATTTTCTCGGTAGATCTCCATCACAGAACCTAGTACAGTGTCAGCCCTGCAATATCTGCTTCTACCTTTTGCCCAAGTTTCACAAGCAGTCTGTCTAGACAGGCCCTTTGTTTCAGCCAGCTCTTACACTACTAAACTGAATTCTTCCTACTACCATGCTCCAAAACAATGGCCTCACCAATCTCATCCTTGGACTTCCGCTCTGGTCAAATCCATCACTGCTAGAGACCCCTCAGGCAATAATACATCTCTATGGGTGACTCCCCTAGTGGCTGAATATGGAACAAAAGCGATGACAACAGGATTCTGCTGAGATATCAAATTTAGCCAGCAGCGCCTCCTTCAGGTCACCATAGTTGTTGGACCTCTCTCCATCCTTTACAGCGTAGGCTTTGAGAGCTTTACCTGTCAGTAGTGGCATTAGCTGGTAGGCCCACTCTTCCTCTGGCCATTGCCATATCCGGGCCATCCTCTTGAACCTGAGGAGATAGTTCACAATATCGTGAACTTGACAGCATCTTGGGACCCTTCTGCAGGCTTTGAAGTTCCTTCCTAAAAGTGTCATCTCTCCTTTGCTGGGTAAACAAAAAGCCTCAGAACAGATTTTCCAGCGAGGGTTCAGAGAGATTGGATCTGAGCTGAAGTTTTTTCTCTTCTGAGGCTGTGCTGTTTCTCAGGCAACTGCTTCAATTTCTGCCTCAGAAAGCTTCCTGACTTGGGACCATTATCCTATAATTCTTTGACTCGAACATCCGTTGTGACTGGCTATCCCACCACTGGCGCCATCTGTTACTATACATGGGCTATGACCAAAAGACGAAAATAGCTGGAGTCACTTAGTACTTCTGTGTAAGTCTGTTTATTAGGTACAGCAAAAATCAAACTTACAAAAAATAGAGAAAATAGCAAAAGAAAACTGCCAATATTTACAAAAAGATATCTACCAGAAAGCATAACAGCTAGATATTAGCTAGGGTGGCTAATGTAACCCCACTTTTTAAAAAAGGAGGAAGAGAGAAACCGGGGAATTATAGACCGGTTAGCCTAACGTCGGTGGTGGGGAAACTGCTGGAGTCAGTTATCAAAGATGTGATAACAGCACATTTGGAAAGCAGTAAAATCATCGGACAAAGTCAGCATGGATTTGTGAAAGGAAAATCATGTCTGACGAATCTCACAGAATTTTTTGAGGATGTAACTAGTAGAGTGGATAGGGGAGAACCAGTGGATGTGGTATATTTGGATTTTCAAAAGGCTTTTGACAAGGTCCCACACAGGAGATTAGTGTGCAAACTTAAAGCACACAGTATTGGGGGTAGGGTATTGATGTGGACGGAGAATTGGTTAGCAGACAGGAAGCAAAGAGTGGGAATAAACGGGACCTTTTCAGAATGGCAGGCGGTGACTAGTGGGGTACCGCAAGGCTCAGTGCTGGGACCCCAGTTGTTTACAATATATATTAATGACTTGGATGAGGGAATTAAATGCAGCATCTCCAAGTTTGCGGATGACACGAAGCTGGGCGGCAGTGTTAGCTGTGAGGAGGATGCTAAGAGGATGCCGGGTGACTTGGATAGGTTGGGTGAGTGGGCAAGTTCATGGCAGATGCAATTTAATGTGGATAAATGTGAAGTTATCCACTTTGGTGGCAAAAATAGGAAAACAGATTATTATCTGAATGGTGGCCGATTAGGAAAAGGGGAGGTGCAACGAGACCTGGGTGTCATTATACACCAGTCATTGAAAGTGGGCATGCAAGTACAGCAGGCGGTGAAAAAGGCGAATGGTATGCTGGCATTTATAGCGAGAGGATTCGAGTACAGGAGCAGGGAGGTACTACTGCAGTTGTACAAGGCCTTGGTGAGACCACACCTGGAGTATTCTGTGCAGTTTTGGTCTCCTAATCTGAGGAAAGACATCCTTGCCATAGAGGGAGTACAAAGAAGGTTCACCAGATTGATTGCTGGGATGGCAGGACTTTCATATGAAGAACGACTGGATGAACTGGGCTTGTACTCGTTGGAATTTAGAAGATTGAGGGGGGGATCTGATTGAAACGTATAAAATCCTAAAGGGATTGGACAGGCTAGATGCAGAAAGATTGTTCCCGATGTTGGGGAAGTCCAGAACAAGGGGTCACAGTTTGAGGATAAAGGGGAAGCCTTTTAGGAACGAGATTAGGAAAAACTTCTTCACACAGAGAGTGGTGAATCTGTGGAATTCTCCGTCACAGGAAACAGTTGAGGCCAGTTCATTGGTTATATTTAAGAGGGAGTTAGATATGGCCCTTGTGGCTACGGGGATCAGGGGGTATGGAGGGAAGGCTGGGGCGGGGTTCTGAGTTGGATGATCAGCCATGATCATAATAAATGGCGGTGCAGGCTCGAAGGGCCGAATGGCCTACTCCTGCAACTATTTTCTATGTTTCTATGTTTCTATATTATTTCCAGTGTGAATTTCTGGCAGCTCAATCTCTCTCTGCCACTGAAAGTGATCTGTCCCGTTATTACAGGCACCAGGACATACCATTCTTAATTACACACAAAGTTAACAGTTCTGCACATGAATCAGAATAAGATGCACCCCACAATCTAGTTACAATCAGATTACAAAATAAACAGAAGCAAATACAGTAAACAAACAATATATACACATTTAAACATCCCCATTACTAAAGAAATGGAATACTCCACCGTGACTGGCAGAAAGGGCACCAGAAAGCCAAACCCTTTAGGTCTCATTATTAGAATATACTGAGGGGGAGGCAGTGAAGTGTGCACACTCAGCGTAACCACAGCAGAATTACTAAGGGGCGGGGGTGTAAATGCACAGGTGTAAAAAGTGCATTTACTGAGCGCTCTCTGTCACAAAAACCTAAGGATATAGGACCAATTTTGATTCATGTGAAAACCATCCTGCCAGTACAGGTTCCACCTACCACAGATGCACTTCCAATGATCCGGAAATCTAAAGCCTTCCCTTCACAGCAACACGCATCAAAGTTGCTGGTGAACGCAGCAGGCCAGGCAGCATCTCTAGGAAGAGGTGCAGTCGAAGAGGTGCAGAGATCCCTTACTCACTCTTCCTTCAGTTAGTCCTGACGAAGGGTCTCGGCCTGAAACGTCGACTGCACCTCTTCCTAGAGATGCTGCCTGGCCTGCTGCGTTCACCAGCAACTTTGATGCGTGTTGCTTGAATTTCCAGCATCTGCAGAATTCCTGTTGTTTGCCTTCCCTTCACAATTCCTTTAGCCATATACTCAACTGACTTAGCTTCATGTTTCTATAGTCAGGAGCATATGCCATTGAAAATAATTCTGTTGCAATGAGCGAATGAAGTGAACCCAAGTGCAGGACACAGGCATGGAGATTGAGTTAGGATGCTTACGCAGACGTGAACGTTGAACAGCAAAGGGATCTTGACACGTAGCCTTGACACAGAGAGAGAGAGTTTCATAGGTAAACCTTGAAACTGGAGCAAAACTTAGAACACACGGTCCTAAGTGGCTGGGAAACGTTAATTAACCACACAGGCAAAACTAACGATCTGGCGACTAGTGGTTGTAGTGCTGCAGGTCTTGATGGAAACCAGGTGTGCCATCATCAAAGAGAATTAGAAGCAAAGAGGAAATTAATGGTGGGAACCGTGGCACAATCAAAGGAAATTAGGAGAAAGATAGGTAATTAACGATTGGGACCGTGACAATATACCCCACCCCAATGGGAGCCTTCAGGTGAACCACCAGGCTTGTCCGGATTGTCTCATTGGAAATCACGGAGGAGGAAAGGGTTCAGGATGAAAGAGCGGGGAATCCAGTGGTGTTCCTCCGGGCCGTATCCCTCCCAATCGACCCAGGTACTGGAAGCCCCTGCCTCAGCGGCGCACATCCAGTATTTTCCAGACGGTGTACATTGGGTGGTCGTCAATGTTCCAGGCGGGTGGAGGGGGTTTGGCAGGAGGGCACAAAGGGCTGACAGATACAGGTTTCTTTTGGGAGACGTGGATCGTGAGATGAATGTGCATGGATCTGGGCGGTTTGAGTTTTACCACCGAGGGGTTGATGACACTCTCAACCTCGAATGGTCCCAGGCCTGTGGCCATCAAACTTTACAACTCCTCCCTTGGAGGGTCAGACACCCTGAGCCAATAGGCTGGTCTTGGACTTATTTCCTGGCATTTACATATTACTATTTAATTATTTATGGTTTTATATTGCTTTATTTATACTCTATTCTTGGTTGGTGCAACTGTAACAAAAACCAATTTCCCTCACGATCAATAAAATATGACTATGACTAGCGAGGGGCAAGTTTCTTGGGTTCATTCCTGAGGGGGAAGTCTTTTGATGAGAGCCAAACATTCTGCCCAGGCCGATGTGTGCATCCTTTCAGATCTTGCAGCACCGGCTGAGATGGCCCTGAACAGAAGGCACAGCAATGTCACCTTCATGTGCGGGAAACAGAGGGGGTTGGTAAATGACAGAGCATTTGAAGGGAGACATTCTGGTGGCAGAGCTGACCAGGGCATTGTGGGCATACTCGACCCAAACGAGATGGGTGATCCAGGATGATGGGTTGTTGGCAGTTATGCAGCGCAGTGCTGCTTCCAAATCCTGGTTTGCTCGTTCTGTTTGACAAATAGTCTGTGGATGGAAGCTGGAAGGCAGGTTTACTGAGGCTCCAAGAGCATGACAAAAGGATCTTCAGACTTGAGAGATGAAATGGGGACCCTGGTCAGGAATAGTGTCAGAGGGAATTCCATGAAGGCAGAAGACGTGATAAACAAGGAGGTCGGCTGTCTCACGGGCTATAGGGAGTTTGGGAAGGTCTACGAAATGCACAGCTTTGGGGAAGTGGTCCACCACGGTGAGTACGGCAGTGTTCCCATGTGAAGGGCGTAGTCCAGTGACAAAATCCAGCGCAATGTGAGGCCAAGGGCGGCTAGGGACGGGTAGGGGACAAAGCAACCTAGCAGGTGATCGATGTGAGGCTTTTCCATGGGCACAAACAGAACAGGCAGAGATGAAGGAACGGGTGTCAGCATCCATGGAGGGTCAACAGAAATGTCTCTTCAGAAAGGACAGAGTTCGATCGATTCCGGGATAGCAGGCAAAACAAGAAGTGTGCCCCCACTGGAGAACCTGAGACTGAACCGAGTCAGGCACGAAGAGGCGATTGGATGGTCCATTGTCTGGGTCAGGTTGAGTCCATTGGGCCTCTTTGACTGTGGATTCGATCTCTCAGGTGAAGGCAGCCACTACACAGAATGGTGGAAGGATGGTCTTGGGGTTGGGAAGGCCCTCCTCGGAGACGTATTGATGGGAGAGAGCATCGGGTTTCCCGTTATTGGACCCCGGACAATAAGTGAGTGTGAATCTAAAACGGCCAAAAAATAATGCCCAACGGGCTTGGCGGGAATTCAGGCATTTGGCGGTTTGGACGTATGCAAGATTCTTGTGATCAGTCCAGACGATGAATAGATGTTCCGCTCCCTCCAGCCAGTGCCTCCTCTCTTCCAAAGCGAGTCTGACGGCCAGTTCCTCCCAGTTCCCTACGTTGTAGTTCCGTTCAGCAGGGGATAGCCAGCAAGAAAAGAAGGCGCAGGGATGGAGTTTTTGGTCTGGGCTGGAGCATTGGGAGAGGACCGCTCCCAGCCCAGAGTCGGAGGCGTCGACTTCCACAATGAATTAGCGAGAGGAGTCATGTTGGACCAGGATGGGAGCAGAGGTGAAATGCCTCTTCAGCTCCGAGAAGGCTGAGTCTGCTTCAGGGTCCCAGTGAAAAGGGGTCGTAGGAGAGGTGAGTCGAGTAAGGGGTGCTGCCACCCAGCTGTAATCCCTGAAGAAGCAATGATAAAAGTTTGCAAACACCAGAAATCACTGGAGTTGCTTGAGTGTCGTGGGTTTTGGCCACTCCACCACCGCCCGGATCTTTTCAGGATCCGCCCTCACCTGCCCGCTCTCGATGATGTACTCTAAGAAACTGACAAAAGGGACATGAAACTCGCATTATTCAGTTTTCACGAATAGTTTGTTCTCCCAAAGCCTCTGCAGAACCTAACGGACACGGTGGATGTGTTCCTGAAGACTGTGGGAGAAGATTAAGATGTTGTCCAAATAAACAAAAACAAAACGGTTAATAAAGTCCCTTAGGACATTGTTTATCAGATCTTGGAAGATGGCAGGGGCATTGGTGAGACTGAATAGCATGACCAGGTATTCGAAGTGACCAAGAGGGGTGTTAAAAGCTATTTTCCACTCATCTCCCTCCCTTAACCTGACCAGGTGGTAGGCACTTCGTAGGTCCAACTTAGAGAAGATGGTGGCTCCACGAAGAGGTTCGAAAGCAGAGTTGATAAGGGGCAGTGGATACTTACTCTTTATGGTTATGCTATTCAGGCCCCAGTAGTCAATGCAGGGGCACAGTGAGTTGTCTTTCGTCCCCAAAAATAAGAAACCTGCACCTACAGGAGAAGATGAAGGTCGAATTATGCCCGCCGCAAGACAGTCATTTATGTAAGCCTTCATTGTTTCCCTTTCTGGCCGGGACAGGTTATACAGCCGACTGGTGGGTAGAGGGGCTCCGGGGAGAAGATCAATTGCGCAATCGTAAGGGCGGTGTGGAGGCAAGGAAAGAGTCCGTTGTTTGCTAAACAGTTCTCCCAGATCGCGATACTCTGCTGGAACCTTGGATAAGTCAGGGGTTTCAGCAGCAGACGAGGTTGCGGTGACTTTCACAGGGGAAGGGCCGATTGTAAACAAGTGGAGTGACAGAACGGACTCCAGCTGACTGACTATCTTCCCGATGGACCAGACAATGTGGAGATTATGGCGGCTTAACCAGGGGTACCCAAGAACTACAGGAGCTTGAGGAGAGGAAATTAGGTTAAATTGTACCTGTTCCCAATGGTTCCAGAAGAGAATAAGAGACACGGGTGGTGTGCAGTGTGTGACTCCGGCCAGAAGGCTTCCGTCCGGTGCCCGGGCTTCCAGAGGGGTACTCACCAGCTCCCGAAGAATTCTGGCCTGGGCAGCTATGTTTTCATCCAAAAGGTTTCCGTCAGTGCTGGAGTCCACTAGAGCTGACAGAGGCAGGGACTGTTGGTTGTAACGTAAAGTAGCTTGGATCTGCATCTGGGTTTGAGGGACAGAAGGGAATGTTGTCTGGCTCACCAGGGTTCCCCTTTCCCCTGGTGAGCCTTCTCCTTTGGCCAAAGGGAACAGGTAGCATGGAAGTGGCCAGACTGGCCGCAATAGAGACACTCCCCCGCTCTCAATCTCCGGAGTCGCTCTGTAGGAGAAAGACGGTTCTGTCCCAGCTGCATGGGTTCCTCTCCCGGGGCGGTGGAAATGGCCGGGCTGGGAACTATTCTAGGAGCAGGAGGAGAAGAGAGGCTTGGGCTGGTGGGAGATGGTAATGAGTGCCGTGGAGTGGCCAAAGGTGGTGGATGACCAGTTCTTTCCCTAAGGCATTCTTGAAGATGATTGTTCAACCTGGTGGCTAGGGAGATCAAGGAATCCAGGATGTCGGAGTCATCTCTTGCCGCCAACTCGTGTTTCACCACGTTGCTGAGACCATTCCAAAATACCCCTTGGGGTGCCTCATCGTTCCACCCACAGTCAGCTGCTAACGTCCGGAACTCCACAGGATATTCGGCAACACTGCGTGAGCCCTGATGGAGAGTGAGTAGACGCTTAGCGGCATCTTTACCACAGAGGGGGTGGTCAAAGATCTTTCTCAATTCCACGATAAAGGTGGGGAAAGAAGAGCAGATATCCAGTTGATTATCCCAAACAGCTGCAGCCCACGCCAAGGCACTTCCCTGCAACAACCCCATGATATAAGCTATCTTTGACTTATCTGCAGAGTACGTGGATGACTGCTGTTTGAACACCAAGGAGCATTGCAGGAGGAAGGCCCGGCACTTCCCCAAATCCCCAGCGTGGCGTTCTGGTTCAGGTACATGCGGCTCTCTTGGCGGGGGTGTTATTGACACCAAGGGAGTTGCTACTACAGGCTGTCTGGGCTGTATTTTACCCCATCCACTCCTGGACAGAATTACAGGAGTGGATGGGGTAAAATGAGTGAATACACGGTCCACCTGGTCACCGATCTTCATTACGTTAGTAGACATGACATCCCGGAGAAGTTGATCGTGCAGACCCAGTAGGTAGCCCTGGCTGGTGAGGGTTTGTTGCAGGGTATTCATGTCCGCTGGGTCCATTGTGGCCAGATCGTTCTGTTGCAATGAGCGAATGAAGCGAAAGCAAGTGCAGGACACAGGCATGGAGACTGAGTTAGGATGCTTACGCAGACGTGAACGTTGAACAGCAAACAGGAGGAATCTTGACACGGAGCCTTGACACAGAGAGACGGACCTTCATAGGTAAACCTTGAAACTGGAGCAAAACCTAGAACACATGGCCCTAAGCGGCCGGGAAACATTAATTACCACACAGGCAAAACCAACGATCTGGCGACTAGTGGTTGTAATGCTGGGGTTCTTATGCTGCAGGTCTTGATGGAAACCAGGTGTGCTGTCATCAAAGAGAACTAGAAGCAAATGGGAAATTAATGGTCGGAACCATGGCACAATCAAAGGAAATTAGGAGAAAGATAGGGAATTAACGATCAGGACTGTGACAAATTCAGCAATTACCATTTACAGGTCCTACTTTTTTATCTTCTACCTAAATTCACATTCCAAGACCTCATCCTTTTTCCTACATGTCATTGTGGGAAACAAACTGAACAAACTCCTACTCTTTGTTTTTTTATGGTGGATGAGTTCCCGCTCCTGGAGCTCACTGGCTGACCGTTTTACAACATTCTCCAGGCGCAACTTGGCAGATGGTGCATTCGGGGTGCAGCCCTGAGGACGACTGATTCCAGGCTAGTGTTGCTGACTGAGACATCGCTGGAGAAGGAACATCAGGATTCGCTGTAGCGGATGTACGGGTGGAGGTCTTTGTAGTGGAGCAAATGCACTCCCTCAATGGTGCCGATTCTTGTGTCGGAGAATCCTGGAATAAAAAGGGACGCAGCAGACTAACATCATAACGGCAACTGTTCCTCACCCCTTTCGCTGTCAAATGGGTGACATTTCTCTGTCCTTTGTTAGTGAGAGAAAGAGCCTGTGACATGTTGAACTGTCGGGGAAACAATAATTTTTGTTGACTGCAGATCGTGGTCTCTTTGAATACTTTGTGCTATTGCTTGGAGGGTGGTGGCCACCGATGCTTTTTTGCTGGATTGGGTAGGGGGAGAAGGGAGGTTGATGCATTGATGTTTGCTGCTGTTTACGTGGGGAGGGAGAGAGTGGGCTTCGAGGTTCTAACGTTTTTTCTGTCTTTCATTCTTTTGGGGTTCTTCTGTTTTTGTGGATGTCTACAAAGATTAAGTATTTCAGTTTGTCTACTGTATACCAGTGATTCTCAACCGTTTTTTGGCCACGACCCCTTAGGAGTTCTTCTCAGGTTCCAGGGCCCCCCTTTCAAACAGGGATACAACACGAACAGATAGATAGAAAATCATTTATTATTGAACACCAAGAAAACTTGAACATTCTGACATACTGGACAAAACTTAAAAAAAAGATTGTATGAAATTAAACATCTATCAGGCTTAATGCGATGCTTGAGCTTGGTGCTTTTCTGCAAGTTTCATGATATCGGGCTCCAAGTTAGACAATGACAGTCGGAGGTCACCTCCTGTTGCGGTATCAATTCTGTTCCTGGATTTTGTCAAGGAAACTAGCTTGCAGAATCCGCTCTCAACCAAATAAGTTGAGGAAAAGGCAATAAAAAATCTTTGGGCTTTGTCCCACAGTGTTGTAAATTTATTCAGCAGATCACTCTTCATCCAAAAATCTTTTTGAAACTGACTGAACTGACGACGTGCAGTTATATCACTCTGAAGATCAATCAAACTCTCTTGAATTTCTGCCTCAACTTGGGTGGGTTGTACTTCAAATGGATTCAAAATCCAATCCGGGATACCAAGGTTTAACAGGTCACTAAATCCTTCTTGCATATCCTTGTGTATCTGCTTGAGATGTTTCACGTAAGTGGTAAGGTCACCATCCTTCAGTGCCTCTGTGATCGTGCTCAAGTTTGGAAATTGTAAAAATTCCCGATGTCCCATATTGTGGAAATAGACTTAAGTTTCTTAAGGAAAGAAACAATGGCTTCCTTATAATCTACGAGGTTACTGTTTCTGCCCTGTAAGGTCTTGTTTAACAAATTAAGTTTCTGAAAGCTATCTGCCAGATAAAATATGTCCACCTTAGCATCAAAGAGTCTTTCTCCATGCTCATTATCAGACATGAAGGAAACTGTGGCATTCCAGAGTGTAACAAAATGTTGAAGACAGTTTCCCTTGGAAAGTCACCTCACCTTGGTATGCAGGAGCAGCGTCTGGAAGTCTTCATCATTTTCTTCACACAGCTGCTGGAAAAGACGATCCTGAAGGGCATGGGATCTGATGAAGTTTACAGCCTTTATGACAACTGAAAGCAAAAGATTGAGATGTCCTCCTAAGTTTTTAGCTACTAGGTGCTCCCTGTGAATGACGCAATGAATAATAAAGACAGGAGGTATTACTCTTTTTAGATGGGCGATGAATGCTCAGTATCGACCAACCATAGAAGCGGCACCATCAGTTGCACAAGCAATTATATTCTCCATTGGAATATTGTTCTTGCTTAAGTAACTTTTGACTTCTGCAAAAATAGACAGTCCTTTAGTATCCGTTTTAATCCTCCTGGCAAACAACATCTCTTCCATCAGTTCGCTTCCGTTCCAGAGTCTCACATAAGCCATGAGAAGAGCGTCGTTATCTTGTAAAGTGGTTTCATCTAATTGTAAAGAGAATTTCCTGGATTATAATGAACTGACCAATCCCTTTTCAATGTTCCGTGCCATCTCATCGATTCTCCTGGCAACAGTAGAATTACTCAAAGGAATTGCCTGAGTTGTTTCTTTGGCACTCAAATTCATGACATCAGATATTATTATGTACACTGAAGGCAGGAAAACTACTAGCAATACTTACTTACCAATCATCAACTGATCAATGTCCAACTTGGGGTTTATTAGGCTCACTTGGCTTCTGACCTCATCACAGCTCTGTTAGTTTAAGAGCACCAAAGAGCTGAATTTTTGGAATAAGAGTTGCTGCCCTTGACATCAAGGTCAACTTTTGACCGAGTATAGCATCAAGGTATGCTGGTAGAATTACATTCAACAGGTATTAAGTGCAAAACATTTCAAGGGATATGTAATGACGAATGGAAAGAAACATTCATGCCACAATAATACTAGTCAATGACCACCTCCAACAAGTCTAACCACATATCCTTGACATTCTGTGGTATTACTACAGAATCTCACACCATTGACTAGAAACTCCTCTGGACCAGCCACACAATTCCCATAGCTAAAAGACCAAGTCAGAGATTGGGTATCCTGTAGTAACCAGTTCACCTCCTGGCAACACAGAAGTCTTTCCATAATCTCCAAGACACAAAGTCAGAAGCATAATGAAACACATTCCACTTGTCTGGGTAAATACAACTCAAGTATTCTCATTTCTTCCCTCATAACAGCAGCTGAAGCTCACTGTTCCACTTCCATTCTGTTTATGTTCAAAGGTAGTGAATTTCTGGTGTTGTGAAATACCAGTGTCAAAAATAGCCATATTAAATCCACTGTGATTCACTGTTGTAAAACAGTATAACATGAAAACTTCCAAGGGGGTGAATTCTTTTTATAGGCACTGTAACTAGTTTTCAGAGAAAACATGGACACAGACACACAAAGAACCATGCAGCAATAACCTCAATGTCATTTTAAACACATTTTTCTATCAGATATGACAAAACTGATTTTATTGCACTGTTCCACTCTGCTATACTGCCTATTAGCAAAATGAAGAGAAATTAATTTTCATATTTAAAAAAGTAATCATAGAATTGTTGCAGTGAAAGTTGGCCATTTAACTCATGAAACGCAATATTTGCTCTCTGAAAAACCTACCTAGTAAATCCTATTTACAGGGCTCATTTTCCTGTAAGTCTGCATTTTTTTTTTGCTCTTTTAAGGAGAAATTCATTTCTCTGCTGACAGCTATGATTGTAATTACTGCCACCATCCTTTCAGGCAAGCAACTTCAAAACACGATAATGGCCATTCTTGGCACATTCATACAATGTGTGAGCAGATACATATGTATATTTGATGTTGTGGTGTTCGCAAGCTTGGCAATTAGCTTGTAGATGTTTCATCACCAGTTGAGGTGACATCCTCAGTGCACAGCTGGTGTTGGTATTTCTCTCTGGTAGTGCTCACGCTTATATAGCTCCCTGTTTGCTTGCCTGAGTCCTGATTGGCTACCCCATCAGGTGATCTTTGAATTCTATTGGCTCAGTTCCTTTGGCTGTTCGTGGTTTGTAGATGGTGACTATTTCGATACATTAGTTTAGGGAGTTATAAGAAGAGAACCATGCCTCTGAGAATTCTGATGGATGCTTCATGTTTGCCTGCACCAGAACCTCTGTGGTGTCCCAGTGAAAGTTCTTCATGGTCTTCACGAGCCAAGATTAGCAGCAGCATCTCTGTATTGCCAGTTTGTGCTGCCGTAAATGAGTTAAGAGTATACGTCTTGGCCAATGAAGTTCTTGTTGCAGTCTCCACAGGTGATCCTATACAGCACATTACTTTTGTTGGTTGTCTTTACTGGTACCTTGGTTCTTGAGACAAGCTTCCTTAAAGTCGCTGTTGGCTGTGAGTTATTGTGATGCGTGAGAGTCAAGCTGTCATTTCTGAAATATTCTTGATGTAGGGCAAAATTGCGCATTTCAATGCACGTTGAATAAGGTCTGGGTATAGTGTGGGGCAGTTGACTGAAGTGACAATGGGGGGAGCATCTTGGGACGAATGACAATACTTCTATTAGTTTCAAAATAGTTATAGAAGGGACAGAACTGGTGCACAGATTTCAAGTTCTAAACTGAGGCAGGACAGATTTTGATGACACGAGACAGGAGCTTGCAAAGTGTAGGTTGTTTGCAGGCATAAGAATCACAGGCCAAATGGGAGGTGATATAAGAGTTCAAGCTCTGCATGTTCTCTTAGAGTGAAGGGCAAGGCTGGTAGGAGCAGGAAATCCTGAACAACAAGGAATATTGAACATATGGCCAGAAAGAAGCAAAGGGTAGGTACAGGCAGCTGGTTTCAAGTGAATTCCCAAAGGTGTATAGGGGATGTAGGAATGTACTCAAGAAGGAATTTAGGAGGGAAAAAGTCATGTACTATATATCAAAGATTTCGATAAGAATGTACAGGGCATGGTTTGTAAGTTTGCAAATGCACTAAAACAGGTAGCATAATGGACAGTGAAGAAGGATTTCAAAAATTATAGGGGGATCTTGATCAGATGAGTGAATAAGCAAATGAATTTTAATTTGGATAAGTGTAAAGTTGTGACAAGCGGTCTAGGCGAGGATGGTAAGGACCCAAGTGTTAGAGTATCTAAGACTAGAATTGAGACATGATTCCGAGACTGAGACGAGAATAGGGCTCTTGACTAGATTCTAGATGAGTACCTGATGAGACTAGATAAGAATCCAAATGAGACAGAAATCCTAAACACAATCACAAACTGAACCAAAGCTGAGCTAACGATTGAGCTCCAAGCCTGAGTTCAGGTGCTCTTTAACTAGCCAAACTTGGGTGCCAAAACATTAGTGGAGTGGGCCAGAATTTTAAAAGGACCGCACCAGCTATCCACACACTGGACAATTGTAGCATCTAAAACCCATGCAAAGGCTAGTGTGGTTGGATGTGTACCATAACAGAGGTGTTCCATTTTGGAAAGTCAAGTCCAGGTAGGATTTTCACTGTACAGAAATGCCATAGGGAGTGTTGTAGACAGAGGAGCCTTGGAGTACAAACACATGGTTCATTGAAAATGGAGACAGGTTGGTGAGGAAGGCTTTTGGCATGCTGGCTTTCATAGGTCAGAGCTCTGAGTATTAAAGTTGGGAGCTTATGAGGATGTACAGGATGCTGATATGTTCAGTTTTGATATAGGAAAGCAGGTGACCAAACTGAACAAAATATTCCAAATGTGGAATAGAGAGAGGCTGAACAGGCTTGACAGTATTGAAGGCTGAGAGGTAATCTTATAAAATTATGAAGGAAAATAGTTAGGGAGAATGCATTCAGTCTTTTTCCCAGAGTTGAGGAATCAAGAGCTAGAGGGCACAGGTTTAAGATGAAAGTGGAAAGGTTTAACAGCAAACAAGAGAAAATCTGCAGATGCTGGAAATCTGAGCAACACACACAAAATGCTTGAGGAACTCAGCAAGCCTGGCAGCATCTATGGAAAAAAGTACAGTTGACGTTTCGGGCCGAATCCCTTCGGCAGGACAGGTTTAATAGAAAATTGAAGGGTAACAGGTTTTTACACAAAGATGGTATCCATGTGAAATCAGCTGCTAGAGGAAATGGTCGAGGCAGGTACAATATGAACTTTTATAATACGGTTAGACAGGTACATGGATTAGCAAAACTAAGCACAGTGGTTTCCACCTACCGCCATAGACCAAATAGAAAGGTGGTGATAAATCTGTATATAGAGTGGAGATTGAAAATTTGGCTGAGTGGTGTCATAACAACATTGTTCTCAATGTCAGCAAGATCAAGGAAATGTTTATAGAATTCAGGTGAAGGAAACCAGAGGTCCATGAGCCAGTCATCTTCAGAGGATCAGAGGTGGAGAAGGTTAGCAAATTTAAATTCCTGGCTGTTATTATTTCAGAGGATCTGTACTGCACCCAGCATGTTAAATGCAATTACAAAGAAAGAACAGCATTGCCACTACTTCCTTAGGATTTTGTGTAGATTCAGCATGACGTCTAAAACTTTGACAAACTTCTATAGATCTGTAGTGGAGAGTATTGTATATTGACGATGCATCACAGCCTGGTATGGAAACACTAATTCCCTTGAACAAAAAAATCTTACGAACAGTAATGGATACAGCCCAGTCCATCAGGGTAAATCCCTCCCTACCATTGAGCACATCTACATGAAGCATTGTCACAGAAAAGCAGAATCCACCATCATGGACCCTCAGCACCCAGTAATGCTCTCTTCTCCCTGCTGTGATCAGGAAGAAAGTACAAGAGCCTCAGAACTCACAATACCAGGTTCAAGAACAGTTATTACCCCTCAACCATCAGGCTCTTGAACCAAAGGAGAAAACTTCACTCAATTTCACTTGTCCCTTCATTGAAATGTTCACACAACCTATAGACTCAATTTCAAGGACTCTTCTTCTCATGTTCTCAGTAGTTATTGCTTATTTTATTATTATTAATTCCATACATTTGTATTTGCACAGTTTGTTGTAATTTGCACACTGATTGAACATCAAGTTGGTGCAGTCTTTTATTGATTCTATTATGGTTATTATTTTATTATGGATTTATTGACTATGCCCACAAGAAAATGAATATCAGGGTTGTATATGGTGACATATATGTAGTACATTAAACTACAGTTTACTTTGAACCTGAACATTAAACTTTGATCAAAGTCTAAAAGAACGGTGGGTTAGGAAGATGTAAGGACTGAACTCATTGTGACTCCTCCTTGGTAAATGCCAAAATAAAGCAGAAGTTTGAAGACAAAATGGTGTCATGTTGAAGTGTGGTAATGGTCTGTTTTCTCTCTTGTCAATGTTTTGTCTCGATCTTGAATGGACATCATGAAGATGAGATACCAGTGAAGAATGTCATCTTCCTTACAGACCTGTTGTCTCCTTTTTCTTAAATTGGGGTGACACAGTAGTGTGGTGGTTAGCACAACGCTTTACAGTATAGGCAACCTGGGTTCAATTTCCACCACAGCCTGTAAGGAGTTTACACATTATTCCCGTGACCATGTGGGTTGTCTCTGGGCACTCTGATTTCCTCCCACATTGCAAAGATGGACCGGTTTCAAGGTAAATCGGTCATTGTAAATTGTCCCGTGATTAGGCAACGATTAATTTGACGGATTGCTGGGTGGTATGTCTCGAAGGGCCAGAAGGGCCTACTCCGTGCTGTACTGTCAATTATTAAATAAATAAATAATGTGCCTGGTCTGGAGGTCATAGGGATAAAGGGGTGCAGCCGGTACAATCAAGGGATGGAAAAGTACTGGGGTGATAATGTTATGCTTTGAGGGAATCTTAAAGGGATTAAAAGGGGGGATTTTGTATGTGCAGTGCAAGAGCTTTTTCTTAGGCTGGGTCACGATCATTGCTAGTGCTAAGAGTCAGAGTTAGAGTGAGGGAGAAAGAGTGAGAGTGAGAGAGAGCGAAATAGAGTGAGGCAGAGAGAAAAAAAAGGCTGTTTGTAAGGTTCACAAACATGAGAAAATCTGCAGATGTTGGAAATCCAAAGCAAACGCACAAATTGCTGGAGGAACTCAGCAGGCCTGGCAATATCTATGGAAAAGAGTAGAGTCAACGCTTTGGGTCGAAACCCTTCATCAGTCCTGATGAAGAACTGTCGACTGTTTACTCTTTTCCATCAATGCTCCCTGGCCTGCTGAGTTCCTTCAGCATTTGTGTGTTTGCTTGTAAGATTGTTGGATGTGTGGTTTCCCCAGCCACCCAAAATTGCAGAGGTTGGATTGTTTAGTGGATGGTAAGTGCTATTTTAATTTCTGTACTGCAAATACTGTAGAAATCTGTTTCTTTTCTGTATTACATTTGTGCTCATTCTAATAAAGTGTTGTCTTGTAGCCTTCAACACATGTGCAGTGTTTCCTTTGTTTGTTGATGCATATGTGAATACCTTGAGCTGAATCAGAAAAGAACACAGAATGAATTTTAAATTAACTTTTGATGATGTGATTACATGATCTTTGTAATCAATTATGTGGCACTGAGGATCCAATGTTTATGCTAAGTAGTTCATTTCTCAAATTAATCTTGTAGTCCCTCAGCTGTCCCCTTTGCTACCGAGTGCCATCCCAGTACCCCCTTTATCTTTATTGGCCCCTTTCAAACTCACACCACCCCAAGGTAAATGACTATGTCCGCTTTTGGAACTACTAATTTAGATTATAGGCTAAATGGTGGTAAATGGGACTAGTCTGAATGGGACACTTTGGTCAGCATGGATCAGTTGGACTGAAGAGCCTATTTCTGGGCCGTATAACTCTATAACATGGCTTATTCACTCATATTCAATAAACTAACCAATGACAGAAAGTGTGTCACTGCCTTCTTTACCACTCTATCTACTCGCATTGCCACTTTCCCTGAGCTTATAGGGGTGGTACAGTAGTGTAGTGGTTAGCACAATGCTTTACAGTACCAGCAACCTGTACTCAATTCCCACTGCTCCATATAAGGAGATTGTATATTCTTCCCGTAACTGCATGGATGCTCTGGTTTCCTTGCTGAGTCCAAAGACATACCGGTTGGTAGGATAATTGGTCATTAGAAATTGTCTTGTGATTAGGTTAGTTAGGGCAGGGGTCCCCAATCTTTTTTGCACCGCGGACCGGTTTAATATTGACAATATTCTTACGGACTGGCCGACCCAGGGGGGGGGTTCAAGTAGGGTTAAACTCACCTAAACATGTCTTTTACAGTCAGGGTTGCCAACTTTCTCAGTTCCAAATAAGGGACAAAAGTAACAGTCAAATCCCGGGACACTTGTTACATACCTCGTGGATATCTTGTGACTATCTTATGAGGATGATGTAATGGTCCTTTGGAGGTCACCTGATGTAATTTTCCCACCAATGTGAGGTCACGTGATGACCTGTTCTCCCCAGGTATATAAGTGTAGACCCCTGGTGACGCAGTTAGTTTTTCCAGTTAGAGCTTTAGCCAGATACTCTGCTCTGCTGCGTATTTGCTTTATGACGCAGTTTCGATTTAAAACGGAGTTTTACGTTCTATTGTAAGGTACAAAAGTGCTGGACCGGCAGTTTAACCAATTTCTGCCAGGATTTTCAGTAGTATTGGAGAGTGAAGACGGGAACCTGAAGGAGTCGTTTGACGATTGAAAGGATCGACCAGTATTGAATTCGTTCAAGAAAGAGTGATCTGCATGAGATAGCCTCTGCTAAAGGTGGCAGAAAAGGCTGTGCAGAATTTAGTATCTAGAGGAAAAGGTCAGTGCCTTTAATCCGTTTTATTTCCGTCGTCATGAATCCTGCAGACAAGGCAGGATCTGGCTGGGACTGGCGTGACGTCGTGTCTTCGAGGAATTCTTTACTTCAGGAAAGTCTCTCCTAATTGGCTGTATAAATCTCTTGGACTTTCGAATTTACCATTCTAAGAACTGTGTTTGAATTTACCACTTTAAGAACTGTTTTTGCATTTATCGCTTTAAGAACTAGTGCTGAGTGGCGGTTTGTTAAATGGCCGCATAGCAGTTTACTTCCGGTTAAGATTCTCATTTGTTTATTTTTTTATATATATTGAGCAGAGTTTAATAAATGTTTGATTGTCTTTATAAAACCTGACTCATTTCACTTCTATATTCATTGTTGCCGGTCACGTGACACCCCAGGAAAGACTACCATGACCACGAAGCCTTGCGCGGGCACCTGCGTGCGCATGCACATACGTGCCGATTTTTTTCCCCACAAATCGGTTTTGCCTTCATCTTCCCAACTATACTGTACATACATTATTTCTACTTTATATAGGCCGTGTATTTATCATAATCATTCCTGCTTTTACTATATGTTAGTGTTATTTATTTTCGGTTTTATGTGTTATCTGGTATGATTTGTTAGGTTATTTTTTGGGTCTGGGAATGCTCAAAAATTTTTCCTATATAAATTAATGGTAATTGCTTCTTCGCTTCACGCCATTTCAGCACGAAAGGTTTCATAGGAACGCTCTACCTTAGTGGGGGAAATATGGGACAAACCAATTTAGTCCAATATACGGGATGTCCCGGCAAATACGGGACAGTTGGCAACCTCATGTTCAAGTTCAACAGTGCGTGACAGGGAATGAGGAAAGGTGCAGCTGACTCATATCATTTCCTCACGGCCCAGGAACACATGCTTTGTGGCCCAGTACCAGTCCGCGGCCTGGTGGTTGGGGACCGCTGGGTTAGGGGTTAAAATCGGGGTTTGGTGGGTGGCAAGGCTTGAAGGGCCAGAAGGGCCTACTCTGCACTGCCTCGCAATAAGAATGAATAAATAAATAACCCTTAGGCATATCGGTGCGGGTAAGGATCCTGCCATTAACTGTAGATGTTACGGCATCATTGAATAATTAACTTGTTATATTACTTTTACATGAGGTTGTAGTTGGTAAAGTCTTTGTACATATGTCCTTAAAACTGCCCCTGGAAACCTACTTGAATTGTTGCAATTCTCCTGGTTAATGTATTACCATAGCATTTCCATAGTTTCAACCCACTACAATGAACAATTGGGGATGTATTTCCAAATCAGTGAACAGGATGTGATTTGGAGGGGAACTTGCAGGTGATTGTGGGAGTAGCCATTGAGAGTGGGCCAGTGTTAGAGTGGAGAGTTTAGGCTTTGCCTCACAGAGGCTTCGGCAGGAGAGGCAGAGACTGTAGGTAGATTTCTCATTTATTTTTTCTTTCTTTCTTTCTTCTTGCACAGTCTGAGCAGTGGGAATGCCAAGCATTGTGGAATGCTTCTCTTGCGGGATGTGGGAAGGCAGGGAGACCTTCAATGCCCCTGACAACTACACTTGCAATAAGTGCATCCAGCTGCAGCTTCTTTCAGAGTACGTTAAGGAACTGAATCAGCGCTGAACGAAGTCTGGATAATTCAGGACCCTGAAGGGTTGATCTACAGGGAATGCAGAGAGGTTGTTACATCCAAAGTGCAGAACAGGTGGTGATTGTCAGGAAGGGGAAAGGGGATAGGCAGCCAGTACAGAGTATTCCTTGGCTGTTCCCCTCAACAACAAGTATACCACTTTGGATACCGTTGGGGGGAGGGATGACCCAGCAGAGGAAAGCCACAGCGATAGGGGCTAGGGGATTCATTCATTAGGGGAACAGGCCGGAGGTTCTGTGCACGAGACTGAGATCCCCGGATGGATGGTATGTTGCTTCCCAGCTGCCAGGTCAGGGACATCTTGGATGCGGTCCACAGAATTCTTAAGCGTGAGGGTGAGCAGCCAGAGATCATGGTTCACGTTGGTATCAATGACATGGATGACAAGGTCCTGCAAAGTGAGGTCAGGAACTTAGGTGCTAAGTTAAAGGACAGAACCTCCAGGGTTGTGATCTCAGGACTGCTACCTGAGCCATGTGTGAGTGAGACCAGAAATAGGAAGATCATACAGTTTAACATGTGCCTAAGGAGATAGTGCAGGAAGGAGGGCTTCAGATTTTTGTATCATTGGGCTATCTTGCAGGGAAAGTGCTACCTCTACAGAAGGGACAGTTTGTACCTGAACTGCAGGGATACTACTATCCTTATTGGAAGGTTTGCTGATGCTACATTGGGGAGGGGATTTAAACTGGAGTTGTAGGGGGATGAGAACCAGACGCTAGAGCAAATAGAGGAGTGGTTGTAGGGAAAGATGTTGTTAAGCTTGCAAACAAAGTCAGGGTTCGAAAGATTGAGCATAGTGGGACTAATGCTCTGAGTTATGTTTATTTCAATGTAAGAAGTATTTTAGGAAAGGCGGATAAGGTTGATGCTGCAACTCCTGTTCCAGTGCATCATACACTTAGTGCTCCAGCCATCTCTGTATGTTACTGACCAAGCCAAAATTGCCTTTGTCAATTCTCTCTTAACTGGGTGAGCTCAGCTATCCAGGAAGTGGAAGTAAGTCAGGAGATCAGATACTTCGCTTATACTTCTGCAGCTGGAATGCAGAAGCAGTACTGGCCCATTACCATCATAGCCTTTCTGAGCGCTTCAAAGACAAGTTATCTGGGCAGGAGATGCCCACCGACCTTGAAAGTTTCATCCCTCTGATGCCCCGCTTTATCAAGTGATCATGGTGCATGCTGCTGGACTATTGTTTCTTTGGTGATTTGGTCTGAAACCTAAACAGCTTCACCACTCCTGAGCAGCAACAAATATTTTGCTCTGTGTCAGAGATGATGCAAGCTTTTCGTTTCCTCATGCTGTGTTGTCTCTAAATTTTTCACTTTGTTTCAGTCCAGTATGTGTAGTTATAGAAGGGAAGGAAGAACAGGCAGCTTGTTCTCAGTCTCTGGCACATTGACAGCTCTGATGAACTATAGCCATTTGCAAAAAGTATGGAGCGATAAGCTAGCAGTGCCTTGTAGCGGTCTTTTGCCTTCAGTGGGAAACTCTTAACAGTTCAATCGTTATTCCTGCTTCTCCATTTGCCTGTGGATACTGTGGACTGCTTGTCTGGTGTTTGAAATCATAGGCTCTAGCAAAGGCTTTGAATTCTGAGCAGCTGAATTATGGACCGTTGTCTGACACAAGTGTCTCTGGTATTCCATGATGAGTGAATATAGCTTTTTGCTGCTGAATAACTGCTGCCAAGGATGTAGTGCACAGCTTGGACATCTCAACATTCCATGAGTAGTAATCCACAATGAGTACATATTTGTCTCTTTTCAGCATGAAAATGCCCGTGTCTGCAATTTGCCATCAAAAGTCTGGGAACTCTATGGGGCAGAGGTCCAACATGATTTTTGTGCAGTTTTTTGCATTGCTTTACATAATCTCCCAGCTATGTCCTCAGACCAGGTCATCACACAGATTGCCTTGCTCTTAGGTGACATTTTCCAATGCCTTGATGTCCTTGGGGGATTTACTGATGATTTTAGTGTGCATAAAAGCAGGAATGATGAGTCTGGAATCCCATTATCAGCACACCTTCATCTCCTTCAAGCCAGTAAGGTCTGAGTTCATGAGCTCCTTTTGGTACAGCTGGCCATCCATTCTCACAGTATTGCATGACCTTGCTACACGTTTGGTCCTTTTTCAACTTAGCACGAATTTCATCCAATTTACTCTGTGATGCATGTACCTGAGCTAAGTAGATGTTGATATCTTCCATGAGGGCAGAGCCAACTTCTGTCAACTCATTTTGCTGGCACCCTTGACAGAGTGTCTGGTTTTATGAAAGATTTGCCGGGAAAATGTTCAATGTCATAACAGTATCACATACGCTTCATTCTGAATCATTGCAGATGTGGAGTTAAGCCATCCGAATGTTTCAAGCTGAAGAGACCAAAGAGACTTGTTTCAGGCAGGAATTTAGCACCTATCAAGGAGCAGCTGAGGTGTTCACAAGCCAGCATCTCCTTTTCGATTTGGGCATCACGCTGTTCAGTAGGAGTCTGTGCTCTAGATGCACACATCACTGCAGAATTGCATGAGCACTCTCCCTAGGCCAAAGGAAGAGGCATCTGCAGAGACCTTGATTGCTTTGTTCGGATCAAAGAACACCAATGTTGGTAGAAAGGTAACCTCTGCTGTAAGTGATGAGAATGACTTTTCCTGTGGTGCATCCCAGGTCCAAACATTTCTCTGAGAGAGAAGGTCACACAGTGGCTTTGCTTGCTCTGCCAAACCTGGAATGAACTTTCCCAGCTGGTTTACCATTCCAAGGAAGCTGTGGACCTCTGATATATTCATAGGCTGTTTCATGTTACGAACTCCTGCCAGTTTGCCTGAATCTAGTTGCACTCCCTCTGAGGACAGATGGTGGCCTAGGAACTACACCTCTAACTTTGCAAATTTGCATTTCATTTTCTTCAGGGTGATTCCAGCCTGTTTCTGTTTCTCCAAGACAGTTTCCACTCTTTTGTCATGTTCCTCACTTGAGTCTCCGAGGAAGAATATATTATCCATTTGGCAGTCCCTCCAAAATTTGATACATATACATCTAAAAGAGTTTAGAGACTGATGAGATGCCAAAAGGGAGTCTCCTGAAGGCAAAGTCTACATATGGTATGATAAAGGTCGTGAATTTCTGTGACTCAGGAGCTAAACAGAACCCTGAGCTTGCATCCAGTTTGGTGAAGAACTTTGCTCCACCCGGCATACCCAATGTGTGCTTAGCAGAAGGCAGAATAAACTTCTTCCCCCTCACTGCATTATTCAATTTTGTTAGATCAACACAGATCCTCACTGTGCATTTGGCTTGGCAACAGGGACAATACCCGCACACCAGTCAGTAGGTCCATTCACTCTATTTATAATGTCAAGCATCTCCATTATCTCAAGTTTAGCTTTGACTTTATTCATCAATAGGACTGAAATTTACCTCGCTGTGATTGGAGAGTAGGGTGTCACTCCTGGCCTCTGTTGGAAAAGATACTCCTCTTTCAGTACCCCAGGCCTGTGAACAACTCTGGGTACTTCTCCTGCTACTGAACATTGTTTAGTGAATCCAACCTTGTATTGAGGTTCAGCTTCTCAATGGTATGTCATCCCGTTAGTAGCGAAAGAAGATTCTGAACAACAGACACCCTCTTTTGACTGTTTCTCATTTTTACAGATGGAAGTAGTAAACATTCCTTTCACACTGAGCTTGTTTCCCTGGCCCGATGGGAACTTTCTTCATTGGGTTTAACATAATACCTATTTTCTTTGCCAGTTTTGTGAACAGGCATTTGGGGATGACTTTAACATCTGCCCCAGTGTCCATTTTGAATGTCACTGCTTCATTTTACCATGGAACTGTAGTACACCAGTCCTGCCTATTTGAATCCAGAGCCACAAGGAAAGCTCTCTCTATTGCATTGATGGCATTTCACTTCTTTTGCTGAACAGAGCTCTTTGATATGGAATGGAGACTTGCTGCAGCTCCAGCAGCTGAATATTTGACCTGCTCTTTGTTTTGCTCCTCTGTTTTATTTGACCTGTCACCTCTTTCTGACAGCAATTGTTTGTACCCTTCCTTTAGTACAGCTTCTAGCTTTACTCAGCATTGTTTTGTGCCCAAATTCTGCCTGCTGATGAAAATTCACACTCTGTCTGACCATAGTAATAACTTCCTCTAGTATGAAATTTGACTGCAACTGAAGTCTCCTTGACAATCTGGTTTCTAGAAGCCCAACAGCAATCCTGTCTCTAATGAGCTCATCTCTCAGAATTCCATATGGACAATTGTCTGACAGGGCTTACAATGCTGTGATGAAGTCCTTTATACTTTCAATCGGCCCCTGTTTTCTGGAACTGAACTTTACCCTCTCATATATTACATTTCACTTTCCCGTGAAATGTTCTTTAAATTTGTCCTGCACTGTTTAGTACTCCTTTTCCACAGGATCTGTCAGTCCTAATCCACCATGATATCACTTGCTTTCTCACCCATGCAGTATATCAGTGCGCTTACTTGATGCTCTTCTAAAGCCTGAGTGAGATTGCTTGCAACCCTAAATCTCTCAAAGTGCCTGAACCACTTCTTAAAGTGCACTGGTTTAGAAAAATCAAATGTCTCCGGGGGGGGGGGGGGCTTTATTACATAAGTAGATGTAGGTACTGCACCTCTGATGTTTGAATTTTCTCCCCATTTGGATAATAGTCTGTACTATTGTTCCATTTTCCAAAATGCATTATTAGGTTAGATTACAAGGACACGCAGTCCTCTTTTATTGTCATTTAGTGATGCATGCATTAAGAAATGATACAATATTCCTCCAGAATGATATCACAGAAACACAAGACAAACCAAGACTAAAAAAACTGACAAAAACCACGTAATTATAACATATAGTTACAACGGTGTAAAGCAATTCTGTAAATTGATAAAGAACAGACCATGGGCACAGTAAAAAAAAGTCTCAAAGTCTCTCGAAAGTCCCATCATCTCACGCAGACGGTAGAAGGAAGAAAGGCTCTACCTGCCAAAAACCTCCAGCGCCACAAGCTTGCCAATGTAGCACCCTGGAAGCACCCAACCACAGCCAACTCTTGAGTCCATCTCAAAACTTTGAACCTCCGACCAGCCTTCCGATACCGAGCACCATCTCTGCCCAGTGCTTCAACCCCGACATCCACTGCCTCTCCTTTGTCCACCCTGTTTGTTATTTCCTCAAAGAATTCTAACAGATCTGTCTGGCAAGATTTCCCCTTAAAGAAACCATGCGGACTTAAACTTATATTATCATTAGTCTCCAAGTACCCTGAAACTTTGTCCCTAATTATGGACTCCAACACTGTTCCAACCACTGAGATTAGGCTAATGGTCCTATAATTTCCTCTCTTTTGTCTTCTTCCCTTCTTGAAGAGTGGAATGACATTTGC
Source organism: Mobula birostris (assembly GCF_030028105.1). Classification (NCBI taxonomy): domain Eukaryota; kingdom Metazoa; phylum Chordata; class Chondrichthyes; order Myliobatiformes; family Myliobatidae; genus Mobula; species Mobula birostris. The sequence continues at coordinate 75,111,287 of NC_092374.1, forward strand.
AATTTTCCAGTCCTCCAGGACTATGCCAGAATCAAGTGATCCTTGAAAGATCATGACCAATGTATCTGTTATCTCTTCAGCAACCTCAATCAGAACTCTAGGATGTAGTCCATCTGGTCCTTAAGACCTTTCAGTTTGCCTAGCACTCTTTCCTTTGTAACAGCAATGGCACTCACTCCTGCTACCTGACACTCATGGACCTCTGACATACAGCTAGTGTCTTCCATAGTAAAGACTGAAACAAAGTGCTTATTAAGTTTATCGGTCATTTCTTTGTCCCCAAATACCACCTCGCCAGCATCTCTTTCCAGTGGTCCAATATCAACTCTCACCTCCCTTTTATTCTTTATATAACTGAAAAACTTTTCGTATCCTGCTTTATATTATCGGCTAGTTTGCCCTTATATTTCATCTTTTCCCTTCTTATAGCTTTTCTCGTTGCCTTTTGTTAGATTTTAAAAGCTTCCCAATCATCCAACTTCCCACTCACTTCTGCTACCTTATATGCTCTTTTCTTGGCTTTTATGCAGGTCTTAACTTCCCTTGTCAGCCACAGTTGTCTCACCCTCCTATTGGAGAACAACTTCTTCTGTGGGACATATCTATCCTATGCCTTGTGAACTATTCCCAGAAATTTCGACCACCTCTGTTCTGCTGCCATCTCCACCAGTATCCTCCTCTAATCCACCTGGGTAAGCTTCTCTTTCATGCCTCTGTAACTCCCTTTATTCCATTGCACCATTGATACTTGTGACTTATGCTTCACCCTCTCAAATTGCAGTATGAATTCAATCATATTATGATCTCTGCCTCCTAAGGTTATCTTTATGTTAAGCTAATAAAATCGGGGTTATTACACAACACCCAGTGTAAGATAGTCTTTCCCCTAGTAGGCTCAAGCACAAGCTGCTCGAAAAAGCCTTACACAGTGAGATGCTGGGCACTGAAGAATGAAGTAAAACAGAGGGGTTGGGAATACAGGTCCAGAATTTTTCTGAAAATGATGTCACAGATAGATAAGGTGTTAAAGAAAGTTTTTGGCACATTGGTCTTCATAAATCAAAGTACAGGGATGTTTTGTTGAAGTTGTATTAGTGAGGCCTAAATTTGAAGTATCGTGTGCAGTTTTGGTCACCTACAGTACCTACAAGAAAAATGTCAATAGGATTGAGAAAATGCAGGAAAAAATTACTAAGGATATTACCAGGTCTTGAGGACCTGTGTTATAGGCAAAGGTTGAATAGGTTAGGAGTTAATTCCCGACACCGTAGGAGAATGACGGAAGATTTGATACAGGTATACTAATTATGCGGGGTATAGATAGGGTAAATGCAAGCAGGCTTTTTGCACTGAGGTTGGGTGAGACTGGAACTGGGTGCAGGGGGGATGGATTAAGGACGAAAGGAGAAATGCTTGAGAGAAACACATGAGTGAGGGTCTTCTTCACTCAGAGGATGGTGCGAGTGTAGAAATAGCTGCAGCGGAAGCGGTGGATGTGGGTCTGATCTCAACATTTTAGATAAATTTCGATGGGTATATGGATGGGAGGGGTATGGTCCCGCGCAGGTCAATGGGACGAGGCAGATAAAGAGTTCGGCACAGACTAGATAGGCCGAAAGCCTTGTTTCTGTGCTCTGGTGTTCTAGGACTGCATGCATCTGATGATATTTTCTAAATTAAGTGTGTAACTGAGAACTAACCTTTAGTGAATGCATTGAGACTCACAGACCGATCACCATTCTTTCACCCCTGACAGAAGCCTCAAAACAGAAAAAAACGGAATTGTTGGGACTGCGACTGCGCGCACGCTCTCCGTCTCCCACCAATCAGAGCTGCGGTCTGTCTCCCGCGGTGGGGCCGCGCCACTCTCTGATTGGCTGCCGTTTGGACCGGAAACAGCGGAGGGAGCGCGAGTGAGCGGGAGTTGAGTTTGAAAGGAGCGAGCTTTGTTGGCTCTGGTACCGGTCTCGGTACGGTGTAGCGGCGACCGGCCACCGGCCCAATATCGGACCGGAGCTCCGCGCGGGATAAGCCGGAATTTGGTGGAGTGTAGCGGCCTAGCTCGGTGTGTTCAGGCAGGGCCGAGTGGATGGCGGGGGACTGGCGGAAGGAGTACCTGTGGAAGACGCTGCTGGCTCTCGGCTTCCCGCCGATCGGCGGCGAGCAGCGAACGGCGAACCGCATCGTCTTCAGCGGCGTGTAAGTGAATCGAAGCCCCTTTCTCGTACCTCGGCCTCTAGTGAGCCCTGCTCTGATGGGCAGATAGAGGAAAAGAGAGTGGAATGCCTCATTCAGTCCACATGAAGGGTCTCAGCCCAAAACATTGACTATCCACTTCCCTGCACACATGTTGCCTGACCTGTTCATTTTGTACAACGTCTTGTATATTGTGTCCTGACGAAGGGTCTCGGCCTGAAACGTCGACTGTACCTCTTCCTAGAGATGCTGCCTGGCCTGCTGCGTTCACCAGCAACTTTGATGTGTGTTGCTTGTATATTGTAGGTTGCTTTCCACTCCTTCCAACCTCCCACACCCTAAAGCAGCCCATTATTGCTGCTGTTAATATATGTTCTTATTCTTACTGCAATTGCCGTCGGTCTTGATGAACCTTTTGAAAGTCCAATTATGTTGCATCACCTGTATTTCCATCTTTATACACCTGTTACATTATTTTAAAATTCTGTCAAGTTGTGTGACTGTAAAGATCTAAATTTCAAACGCAGTCAGTGCCTAGGCTTTTACCCATCTGTATGAGTAGAAAATGCCAAAGGTTCATTGTGCATTTCCCTTGTTATATACTTTCTTATTCTTCCCTGGATGGAGAAAAGTCTCCCTGTCTTATTCCTAAGTGGCACACCTATTATTTGGAGACTGATCCCTTAGCCAGAGGAAAATGTCAACCCCATGTCCACACTGTAGAGCCCTCTAACAATTATGTGTATTTTAATGTGATTGCATCTTGCTCTTCAGAATTCTAAAGAATAAAGTTGACCTGCCCTCTTAGGCACCAATCTGGTGAATATTTGCCACACTTCCTAGCAAATAAATCTTTATTTTTGGGTTGGGAGAACAATATTTTACAGAATATTTCACTTGTTGATCCAATTGCTGCCAATATAATTGCAAGGTGTCTTCTAATGCTCAAATCCTCTTGTAACAATGTGCTGTTTGCTCTTATTACACCTGCATTTCAAAGTTCAAAGTACACATGCATCATCATATACAAACCTGAGATGTGGGCATACTTAACAAGTCATAACTACATAGTAGCTTAAGCAGAATCAATAAAAGACCACCCTACTAGGCCTTTCAACCAGAGTGCAGATAAATAAATAGTAATAAATAACAGGAGCACGAGAGGAAGAGTCCTTGAAAGTGAGTCCATTGGTTGTGGGAACATTTCAATGCATAAGCAAGTGAGTGTAGTTAACCTCTTTTGTTCAAAAGCCTGATGATTGAGAGGTAGTAACTGTTCTTTAACCTGATGGTGCGAGTCCTTAGGTTCTTGTACCTCGTTCCTGATGGCGGCAGTGAGAAGAGAGCACAACTTGGGTGGTGGGGATCCCTGATGATGGCTGCTGTTTTCCTTCAACAATGTTTCATGTGGATGTGCTCAATGGTTGTGATGCCCATGATTTACCCATGATGATCTGGGCTGAATTCACTACTTTTTGTAGGGTTTTCTCTTCAGGAGCATATTCAGCTATGATGCAGCCAGGCAATATACTCAACTATGCATTTATAGAAGTTTGTCAAAGTTTTAGATCCCGTGCCAAATCTCTGCAAACTCCTAAGGAAGCAGAGGTGCTGCCGTACTTTCTTCCTAATTGCACTTGTGTGCTGGGCCTAGGACCGGTCCTCTGAAACAGTAACACCTAGGAATTTAAAGTTGTTAACCCTCTCCACCTCTGTTCCTCTAATGAGTTCTGGCTCATGGACGTGGTTTCCCTCTCCTGAAATCTATAAGTTCCTTGGTCTTGCTGACATTGAGTGAGAAGTCTTTGTTATGACACCACTCAGCCAGATTTTCAATCTCCCTCCACTATGCTGATTCATCACCAGCTTTGATTTGAATTTTGGCCTTCAGTGGCTTGTGTGCAGGAGCATGCAGGTGCCTCTGAACATTGATATGTCTCAGTCTCTCATCATTTTGGGAGGTTGTGGAAAATGTTTTCTGTTTTTACGTTCTGGCGAATAACCTCCCCTACCTTGTAATTGCCCAGACACTTGGCTTCTCTATGCCACCATGAAGCTCTTTTGCATTCTCACTTTTTGCAATTCCTCTTGAGTTTTTTTTATTGTGAACAAACTTAAAAATTTAACATTTGGTCTCCTTAGCCAAATTGCTGTTACATTGTACCTATTTGGAGTCCAAGTGCCAGTCTGTAAGATATTTCACTCATTGCAGTCTGTCAACCTTTTATACTACTTTTAATCCATGCTAATGTATTATCACAATTCCATAGTTTGTAATTGTTCAGCAGCCTTCTGTGTTGAACCTTATAAAACACCTTATGAAAATCCAAATACTCAACATTTACTAATTTTCTGTCTAATAGACAACTCCTCAAAGATCTCCAGTAAATTGGTCAGACATGCGTTTCGTTTTCATCAAGATTCACTCCGCTTTACCTTATTTTGGTTGAAGGACATTATATCAAGACACTTAAAATAGATTGTAACATTTTGCCTTCTATTGATATCAGACTAACAATCTGATAGTTCCCTCTTCCTTTTCTGTTTCTTAACTAGTGGGGTTGCATTGGTTATCTTCCAAGCTGCAGGAACTAATCCAGAATTTATGTATTTATTTGTTTAGAGCAGTGGTTCTCAAAGTGGGTGAAATTGCCCCTCTGGGGGTGCTCGGTAGCAAGAGGGCAGCTGATGGATTACAGGATTAATTTAAGAAATGGATTACTTATTATAAGCATTCTATCCTCAGTGCCTTGTTGATTCTAATGATCACATCATCTCTTGTATAACACAAATCATTTAGAATTTGTTCTGTGTTCTTTTCTGATTCAGCTCAGGGAACTCGCTTATGCATTCATAAACAGGAGCCAATGCACATGTGTTGAAGGCCACAAGGAAGCACTTTATTAGAACTACCACAAATGTAATATAGAAAAAAAAAGTACAGTATTTGCAGCACAGAAATCACAGTAATACTTACCGTCCACTAAACCAACTGATCTCTGCAATTTCAAAGGTGGGGCCACAGATCCAACAATCTTACACGCCTTTTCTAGCTCCCTGTCTGTCGCTTAGCACTAGCAATGATCGTGACCCAGCCTAAGTCAAAGTTCTTCTACTGCGCATAGAAAGTGCTCCTTTATTATACACCCTTTAAGATTTTAAGATTCCTTTAAAGCATAACATAATTATTACCTAAGTACATTTTCATCCCTTGATTGTATCAGCTGCACCCCCTTATTTCTTATGACTTTCAGCCCAGACACATAATTTAGGAAAAGAGGAGACAAGAAGTCTGTAAGAAGGATGGCATTCTTCACTGATATCTCATCTTAAGATGTCCATTCAAGATAGAGACAAAGCATTGGTCAATAAGAGGGAAGCAATACACACAGAATGCTGGAGAAACTCCTGTTGAATGGTCTCAGACTGAAACGTTGATTATACTCTTTTCCATAGATGCTGCCTAGCCTGCTGAGTTCCTTAAGCATTTTGTGTGTGTTGCTTGGATTTCCAGCATCTGCAGATTTTCTCTTATTTGTCAATGAGGAAAAACAGGTCATTACCACATTCCAACCTGACACCATTTTGTCTTCAAACTTCTACTTTATTTTGCCATGTATAATTAAACTACTGTTCTCTTAGATCAGGGGTTCCCAACCTTTTTTATGCCACTGACCCTTACCAGTAATTGAGGGGTCTGTTTACTCCAGGTTGGGAACCCCTGTCTTAGACTTTGCTCAAAGCACGTTATAATTGGTAAAAGGCACATACATTTCTGTGTTTGACATATCATGGGAAATCTGGGCTGAATAAATTGTGCTCTTTCTGGGCCCGGCCCGTACATTATTGCCATTCAATACTGTTGTACAGTGTTTGCTAGTATGATTCCCACACTCGAATCATGCAGCGATGTCATTCCTGTGAATTGGCTTATGGCATTCAATGGAATTAAGTTCAGAATCCGCTCTTTAGAATGGTGTTGACTGCATTTCTCTAGTCCATGGCCCAACCAAGGTATCACTGCCCCTCTTTATGTACCTTCATACAGAACCAGGTTTTGCCTGAGTTATGATGTCATATTAACTTGCCCCTTAATTGATCACAATGTGTGAGGTTGGACTTTTAAACAATAGGTGATTGATTGTGGTTGTTAATCCATAATGAAAATGGCAGAAGCAGATACTTGCCCCCTGACAATCTCGAATTTCTGGTTTACTGCTGGTGTCTTCCACAATGAAGACTGACACAAACTACTTAATATGTTTGCCATTTTTTGTTGTCCCCCATTACTACCTCTCCAGTGTCATTTTGCAGCAGTCCAATATTCACTCTCGCCCCCTCTTTTACTCTTTAAACAATAGGCAATTTTCCCTCGTTGTTAATCCATGACGAAAATGGTAGAAGCAGACCAGATGAAAAAGAAATGTAGACAGTATAGTATGGAATATCTGAAGTTTGAATTTATATTGCACCAAACAACCAGTAGCAGCAATCTGTCTATTGTGTGAAAAAGAATTTCCAAATGAGGAAATGAAACTGTCCAGGCTCCTTGAATATTTGAAGAGAATAAACTCCAATAAACCAAACAAGAACTTGGCTTTTCAGTCATTTAATGAAAACTGTCTAAAGCAGAAAGCAACTTCAAAACATGTTTGTCAGCACTTCATGACAAAACAATGATGGTTTGTATGCTTCATGCAAAATTTCATTGTTAAATATGGAAAGCACCATGGGGAGCAAGGACATGGCAGACCAATTGAATAATTACTTTGGTTCTGTCTTCACTAAGGAGGACATAAATAATCTTCCAGAAATAGTAGGGGACAGAGGGTCCAGTGAGATGGAGGAACTGAGCGAAATACATGTTAGTAGGGAAGTGGTGTTGGGTAAATTGAAGGGATTAAAGGCAGATAAATCCCGAGGGCCAGATGGTCTGCATCCCAGAGTGCTTAAGGAAGTAGCCCAAGAAATAGTGGATGCATTAGTGGTAATTTTTCAAAACTCGTTAGATTCTGGACTAGTTCCTGAGGATTGGAGGGTGGCTAATGTAACCCCACTTTTTAAAAAAGGATGGAGAGAGAAACCGGGGAATTATAGACCAGTTAGCCTAATGTCAGTGGTGGGGAAACTGCTGGAGTCAGTTATCAAGGATGTGATAACAGCACATTTGGAAAGCAGTAAAATCATCGGACAAAGTCAGCATGGATTTGTGAAAGGAAAATCATGTCTGACGAATCTCATAGAATTTTTTGAGGATGTAACTAGTGGAGTGGATAGGGGAGAACCAGTGGATGTGGTATATTTGGATTTTCAAAAGGCTTTTGACAAGGTCCCACACAGGAGATTAGTGTGCAAACTTAAAGCACACGGTATTGGGGGTAAGGTATTGATGTGGATAGAGAATTGGTTAGCAGACAGGAAGCAAAGAGTGGGAATAAACAGGACCTTTTCAGAATGGCAGGCAGTGACTAGTGGGGTACCACAAGGCTCAGTGCTGGGACTCCAGTTGTTTACAATATATATTAATAACTTGGATGAGGAAATTAAACGCAGCATCTCCAAGTTTGCGGATGACACGAAGCTGGGCGGCAGTGTTAGCTGTGAGGAGGATGCTAAGAGGATGCAGGGTGACTTGGATAGGTTGGGTGAGTGGGCAAATTCATGGTAGATGCAATTTAATATGGATAAATGTGAAGTTATCCACTTTGGTGGCAAAAATAGGAAAACAGATTATTATCTGAATGGTGGCCGATTAGGAAAAGGGGAGGTGCAACGAGACCTGGGTGTCATTATACACCAGTCATTGAAAGTGGGCATGCAGGTACAGCAGGTGGTGAAAAAGGCGAATGGTATGCTGGCATTTATAGCGAGAGGATTCGAATACAGGAGCAGGGAGGTACTACTGCAGTTGTACAAGGTCTTGGTGAGACCACACCTGGAGTATTGTGTGCAGTTTTGGTCCCCTAATCTGAGGAAAGACATCCATGCCATAGAGGGAGTATAAAGAAGGTTCACCAGATTGATTCCTGGGATGGCAGGACTTTCATATGAAGAAAGACTGGATGAACTGGGCTTGTACTCGTTGGAATTTAGAAGATTGAGGGGGGATCTGATTGAAACGTATAAAATCCTAAAGAGATTGGACAGGCTAGATGCAGGAAGATTGTTCCCGATGTTGGGGAAGTCCAGAACGAGGGGTCACAGTTTGAGGATAAAGGAGAAGCCTTTTAGGACTGAGATTAGGAAAAACTTCTTCACACAGAGAGTGGTGAATCTGTAGAATTCTCTGCCACAGGAAACAGTTGAGGCCAGTTCATTGGCTATATTTAAGAGGGAGTTAGATATGGCCCTTGTGGCTACGGGGATCAGGGTGTATGGAGGGAAGGCTGGTTGCAGGGTTCTGAGTTGGATGATCAGCCATGATCATAATAAATGGCGATGCAGGCTTGAAGGGCCGAATGGCCTACTCCTGCACCTATTTTCTATGTTTCTATACAATTGGAGATGAACTGATTTTGCCAGCAGTAAGTGAGGTTTTGAGTATGGTTTTGCATAAGTCACCAGACCAAATAATTAAAGCAGTTCCTCTCAGCAACAGCTGTGTCCTAAGACAAGTTGATGAAATGTCTGAGAATGTGGAAGACACATTGTGTAACATACACTTATACACTTAGGACAACAGATTTTGTTCTGCAGTCGGATGAGTCAACTTTGCCAGGAATCAAATCTTTGCTTCTTTGTTATGCTCATTTCATAGAAGATAAAAGCATGACTTGAGTTCCCTGGCCCCCACCGCTTTATTTTCACCATGGATGTCCAGTCCTTATATACTTCCATCCCCCATCAGGAAGGTCTTAAAGCTCTACGCTTCTTTTTGGATTCCAGACCTAATCATTTCCCCTCTACCACCACTCTGCTCCGTCTAGCGGAATTAGTCCTTACTCTTAATAATTTCTCCTTTGGCTCCTTCCACTTCCTCCAAACTAAAGGTGTAGCTATGGGCACCCGTATGGGTCCTAGCTATGCCTGCCTTTTTGTTGGGTTTGTGGAACAATCTATGTTCCGTGCCTATTCTGGTATCTGTCCCCCACTTTTCCTTCGCTACATCGACGACTGCATTGGCGCTGCTTCCTGCACGCATGCAGAACTCGTTGACTTTGTTAACTTTGCCTCCAACTTTCACCCTGCCCTCAAGTTTACCTGGTCCATTTCCGACACCTCCCTCCCCTTTCTAGATCTTTCTGTCTCTGTCTCTGGAGACAGCTTATCCACTGATGTCTACTATAAGCCTACTGACTCTCACAGCTATCTGGACTATTCCTCTTCTCACCCTGTCTCTTGCAAAAACGCTATCCCCTTCTCACAATTCCTCCGTCTCCGCCGCATCTGCTCTCAGGATGAGGCTTTTCATTCTAGGACGAGGGAGCTGTCTTCCTTTTTTAAAGAAGGGGGCTTCCCTTCCTCCACTAGCAACTCTGCTCTTAAACGCATCTCCCCCATTTCACATATATCTGCTCTCACTCCATCCTCTTGCCACCCCACTAGGAATAGGGTTCCCCTGGTCCTCACCTACCACCCCACCAGCCTCCGGGTCCAACATATTATTCTCCGTAACTTCCGCCACCTCCCAATGGGATCCCACCACTAAGCACATCTTTCCCTCCCCCCCCCCCACTGCATTCCGCAGGGATCGCTCCCTACACAACTCCCTTGTCCATTCGTCCCCCCCATCCCTCCCCACTGATCTCCCTCCTGGCACTTATCCGTGTAAGTGGAACAAGTGCTACACATGCCCTTACACTTCCTCCCTTACCACCATTCAGGGCCCCAAACAGTCCTTCCAGGTGAGGCAACACTTCACCTGTGAGTCGACTGGGGTGATATACTGCATCCGGTGCTCCCGATGTGGCCTTTTATATATTGGCGAGACCCGACGCAGACTGGGAGACCGCTTTGCTGAACACCTACACTCTGTCCGCCAGAGAAAGCAGGATCTCCCAGTGGCCACACATTTTAATTCCACATCCCATTCCCATTCTGACATGTCCATCCACGGCCTCCTCTACTGTAAAGATGAAGCCACACTCAGGTTGGAGAAACAACACCTTATATTCCATCTGGGTAGCCTCCAACCTGATGGCATGAACATCGACTTCTCTAACTTCCGCTAAGGCCCCACCTCCCCCTCGTATCCCATCTGTTACTTATTTTTATGCACACATTCTTTCTCTCACTCTCCTTTTTCTCCCTCTGTCCCTCTGAATATACCTCTTGCTCATCCTCTGGGTCCCCCCCCCATTGTCTTTCTTCATGATCCTCTCGTATCCCCTTTTGCCAATCACCTGTCCAGCTCTTGGCTCCATCCCTCCCCCTCCTGTCTTCTCCTATCATTTTGGATCTCCCCCTACCCCTCCAACTTTCAAATCCCTTATTCACTCTTCCTTCAGTTAGTCCTGACGAAGGGTCTCGGCCTAAAACGTCGACTGCACCTCTTCCTACAGATGCTGCCTGGCCTGCTGAGTTCACCAGCAACTTTAATGTGTGTTGCTTGAATTTTCAGCATCTGCAGAATTCCTGTTGTTACTTGAGTTATTTGCAAGGGGTCTAGAAACATTTACAAAGGGGGAGTCAATATTTCAGGTTGTTGAGCAATTTTTCAAAGAGATGGAAAATCTGTCATTACAGAGGAAAAAAATAACTGGGCCCAGAACCCACGCAGACTTGTAGTCTGAAGACCGAAGTGGTGGGCTCCACAATTTATTAAATACTGTTATCATTGTGGTAATTGGAATCAAGTTCCATGCTCTCATTCTGGACTATTTCAAGAGCTTTGCATTGACAATAATGAACAGTTTGAAAGCTTGCTGTTGTACACAGAAGTCGGATGGCTCTCAAAAGGAAACAAGCGCTTTTGTAGCAGCAGCTCGAACAAATCAACGCTTCTAGTGACCACATGGGGAGTTATCCTGTATAACGTACCCTCTGATCAATCCAGTAATAATGTTCCAAAAGTCAAAGAAGTGTATTTGATCCTTTATTAGCATCTAGCAAAAGTATACAATCTTGAAGCGATATTAAACAAACTTAAGCAGACTTAAGTGATTTCAAGTGTAATTAGAAGTTAAGCAGTCAACAAAAGGTATGACACCCAAAAGTCCCCAGCTCTAAACTGAAGAAACAAAGCCCTTCACTTTTACCATGTCCCCACCTGTGTAACTAGCTACCATAATAAATGTGCAACACGGAATACAACGCAGATAGAAAACAGATGCATGTCTCCTACAGCTTTTATGTGTTTTTGAAACTTATTAAAATTACTTGAAGGCTCGAATGCTTCATTCAATAATCAACTCGAGCATTAGGCAGGAGCACTGTTTTTTGTCAGAATTGTTCGAAAGTTTTAATGAAATCAATCTTCAGTTGCAAGGAACTTGTGTGACTGTCAAATCAGCCGTCTCCACATTTCTGTGTAAGTTAACTCTATTTAAGTACGGCATTGACTGTTGCCACCTCTTCCAATTTCTGAGCCTCTGAGTTGGAGGAAAAAGAAAAAATACCAAATGACAATCTTCAAGTATACTGTATCCACCTGGGTGAGCTGCATAAAGGCATGCCAGAGATTTCAGGATCTTGATCCAAATCCCAGATCTGGAATCTGGAGTAAATCAGGCCTTTTTTTCTATTGTGCCACACAGGATAGTTCCCTTTTTTTAATAACATGGAAAACTATCAAGTTCAAATAAATCAATGGATCACATAATTGTTGTGTTGTTCAAATTGGTCAGGAACTGATAAAAAGAAATTGGTTATTGAGAAAAGTGTTAAACCTTGATGCTTTCAAGGGTACTATGCTAATAAGTGCATGATATCGAGCTACAGTGTCAAAAATCTGCAGCACGGTGGCTAAATTTTTCATACAACTAATATTAAAGATAATAGTGTATTTCTTTAAACAGGGATATGTTTGACAAGCCAAATGTGGAAGCCTTCCATATTGTTGCATACCACTTGTTCTTGCAACTGGACCAAATGCGTGCCAATGTTGTCTTCAGGTAAGATGGGGAGTTATGTTTGTTAATTGATACAAACATTGCTTAATGTTAACTAGCAATTTTGTACTTGATTAAAGATTTATTAAAAATAAAACTCTCTCTAAAGCTTCCACATCCTTCCCATAAGGAGATGACCAGACCTGAACATCATACTCCCAACTGTGGCCTAACTAAAAGCAACATTACCTTGTGGCTCTTGAACTCAATCACCCAACAAATGAAAGCCAGCACACCAAATGCCTTGCTAACCACCATTTCAACTTTCACTTTCAACTTCGATCTTCCAGAATATATCACTTCACACTTTACTGGATTAAATTCCTTATGCCAGTCTCTTCCCAGCTCTGCATTTATATCCTGTCGTAACCTAGCTTTTACACTGTCTACGACTCCTCAGACTTTCATGACATTTGCAAATTTACTAACCCGCCCCTCCACTTCCAAGATATTTATAAAAATCATGAAAAACATGGATCCTTTAACAGATCCCTGCAGATCATCATTAGTCACTGACCTCCAGGAAGAATACTACCACCTCCTACCTTCTGTGAGCAAGCCAATTCCAAATCCATGCAGACAGGTTTCCATGAATCCCATGTCTCTCGGCTTACTGGATGAGCCTTCCATTATCAAAACATCTTATTAAAATCCATAAGCACCACATTCATGCTCTATCTTCAACAATTTGATTTCTCAATTCCTCAAAACTCAAATCAGACTCGAAGAAGCGTGACCTGCCCTTCACTGAGCCATGCTGACTATCCCTATCAGAATATGTTTTTCCAAATGCTTGTAAATCCTGTCTCTAAGAATTATCTACAATAGTTTGCCTACCATTGATGTAAGACCCACTGGTCTTTAATTCCCAGGATTATCCCCATTATCATTCTTGAACAATGGACATTTGTCATCCTCCAATCCTTTTGTACCACTCTTGTGGAAAGGGAAGATGTGAAGATCATTATCAATAACTTAACAATGTTCCCTCATTTCCTGTAGTAACCTGAGAGATACCCTGACTGGCCCTAGGACTTGTCTATCCTAATGTTTTTCATAAACTCCTATGCTGATCTCATATACATCTAAGTCCTTGTCCCTGGTAAACATGGAAGCAAAGTATTCATTAAGGACCTCTCTATCTCCTGCCACATACTTCTCTCTTTATCCCTGAGCAGTTTTACTGTCACTATACATTCTCCTTTGCTTCACTTGTGTAGTGTGCCTTGAAGTAGTCCTTAATTCATCTGGAAGCCATTCTTGTGTCTCCTAGTTCCTACATCCCGTGTTAAGCTCCTTCCTGGTTATCTTATAATTCTTAAGCACCCTACCTGAGTTTTGTGCCCTAATCCTTAAGTGTGATTCCTTTTCCTCTTGAAGAATTCTTCCACCTCTCTTGTTTACTGTAGTTTCTTTACCCTAACATGCTTTCCCTGTCTCATTGGAAGTGGTTCCTAAGCAGCCTCCACATTTCCATTGTGCATTTCCCCAGAGAACATCTGTACCAATTTATGCTCCAGAGTTCACTCTAATACAATTGTAGCAACACACATCAAAGTTGCTGGTGAACGCAGCAGGCCAGGCAGCATCTGTAGGAAGAGGTGCAGTCGATGTTTTAGGCCGAGACCCTTCGTCAGGACTAACTGAAGGAAGAGTGAGTAAGGGATTTGAGAGTTGGAGGGAGAGGGGGAGATCCAAAATGATAGGCGAAGACAGGAGGGAGAAGGATAGAGCCAAGAGCTGGACAGGTGATAGGCAAAAGGGGATACGAGAGGATCATGGGACAGGAGGTCTGGGAAGAAAGAAAAGGGGGGGGGGACCCAGAGGATGGGCAAGAGGTATATTCAGAGGGACAGAGGGAGAAAAAGGAGAGTGAGAGAAAGAATGTGTGCATAAAAATGAGTAACAGATGGGATACGAGGGGGAGGTGGGGCCTTAGCGGAAGTTAGAGAAGTCGATGTTCATGCCATCAGGTTGGAGGCTACCCAGATGGAATATAAGGTGTTGTTCCTCCAACCTGAGTGTGGCTTCATCTTTACAGTACAGGAGGCCGTGGATAGACATGTGAGAATGGGAGTGGGATGTGAAATTAAAATGTGTGGCCACTGGGAGATCCTGCTTTCTCTGGCGGACAGAGCGTAGATGTTCAGCAAAGCGGTCTTCCAGTCTGCGTCGGGTCTCGCCAATATATAAAAGGCCACATCGGGAGCACCGGATGCAGTATATCACCCCAGTCGACTCACAGGTGAAGTGTTGCCTCACCTGGAAGGACTGTTTGGGGCCCTGAATGGTGGTAAGGGAGGAAGTGTAAGGGCATGTGTGGCACTTGTTCCGCTTACACGGATAAGTGCCAGGAGGGAGATCAGTGGGGAGGGATGGGGGGGACGAATGGACAAGGGAGTTGCGTAGGGAGCGATCCCTGCGGAATGCAGAGAGTGGGGGAGGGAAAGATGTGCTTAGTGGTGGGATCCCGTTGGGAGGTGGCGGAAGTTACGGAGAATAATATGTTGGACCCGGAGGCTGGTGGGGTGGTAGGTGAGGACCAAGGGAACCCTATTCCTAGTGGGGTGGCGGGAGGATGGAGTGAGAGCAGATATACGTGAAATGGGGGAGATGCGTTTAAGAGCAGAGTTGCTAGTGGAGGAAGGGAAGCCCCCTTCTTTAAAAAAGGAAGACATCTCCCTCGTCCTAGAATGAAAAGCCTCATCCTGAGAGCAGATGCGGCAGAGACGGAGGAATTGCGAGAAGGGGATGGCGTTTTTGCAAGAGACAGGGTGAAAAGAGGAATAGTCCAGATAGCTGTGAGAGTCAGTAGGCTTATAGTAGACATCAGTGGATAAGCTGTCTCCAGAGACAGAGACAGAAAGATCTAGAAAGGGGAGGGAGGTGTCGGAAATGGACCAGGTAAACTTGAGGGCAGGGTGAAAGTTGGAGGCAAAGTTAACAAAGTCAACGAGTTCTGCATGAGTGCAGGAAGCAGCGCCAATGCAGTCGTCGGTGTAGCGAAGGAACAGTGGGGGACAGATACCAGAATAGGCACGGAACATAGATTGTTCCACAAACCCAACAAAAAGGCAGGCATAGCTAGGACCCATACGGGTGCCCATAGCTACACCTTTAGTTTGGAGGAAGTGGGAGGAGCCAAAGGAGAAATTATTAAGAGTAAGGACTAATTCTGCTAGACGGAGCAGAGTGGTGGTAGAGGGGAAATGATTAGGTCTGGAATCCAAAAAGAAGCGTAGAGCTTTAAGACCTTCCTGATGGGGGATGGAAGTATATAAGGACTGGACATCCATGGTGAAAGTAAAGCGGTGGGGGCCAGGGAACTTAAAACCATCGAAAAGTTTAAGAGCGTGAGAAGTGTCACGAACGTAGGTCGGAAGGGATTGAACAAGGGGGGATAAAACCGTGTCGAGGTATGCAGAAACGAGTTCGGTGGGGCAGGAGCAAGCTGAGACAATAGGTCGGCCAGGACAGACAGGTTTGTGGAGCTTGGGTAGGAGGTAGAAACGGGAAGTGCGGGGTGTGGGAACTATAAGGTTGGTAGCAGTGGATGGGAGATACCCTGAGCAGATAAAGTCGGTGATGGTGTGGGAGACAATGGCCTGGTGCTCCTTAGTGGGGTCACGATCGAGGGGTAACTAAGAGTAGGTATCCGCGAGTTGTCGCTGTGCCTTGGCAAGGTAGAGGTCAGTATGCCAGACTACAACAGCACCCCCCCTTATCGGCGGGTTTAATAATAAGGTTAGGATTAGTGCGGAGGGAGTGGAGAGCAGAGCGTTCCGAAGGAGTGAGGTTGGAATGAGGACAAGGTGCGGTGAAGTCAAGATGGTTGATGTCCCGTCGGCAATTAGCGATAAAGAGATCCAGAGCAGGCAGAAGACCAGAGTGGGGTGTCCATGAAGAAGAGGAGGGTTGAAGACGGGAGAAGGGGTCATCGGTGGGGGTGGAAGAGTCCTTGCCGAAGAAGTAGGCTCGGAGACGGAGACGGCGGAAGAAGAGTTCCGCATCATGGCGAACACGGAACTCGCTGAGGTGTGGGCGAAGGGGGACAAACGTGAGGCCCTTACTGTGAACAGAGCATTCTGCCTCCGACAGTTGAAGGTCGGAGGGGATGGTAAAGACCCGGCACGGATGAAAGCTGGGATCAGAGGGGGGGAGGGGGGAGGCTGGGTGTGTTAATGGAGAGGGGAGGGTTGGGGTGAGAGGAAGATGGAGCCTCTGAGGGCCCAGGAGTTGACGGTGGGATCTGAGGAAGACGGGGCTGTGGAGTGGTGGTGGGGGAAGGGGAGACGGGAGTCACAACAGCAGCACATAAAGACCTGGCAATTGTAATTATCTTCCCCCAATAAAAAAGCTTTCCCATATCATCTGCTTCTACTCTTGTCCATGGTTATGCTAAAGATCAGGGAGTTGTGGTCACCATCTTTGAAATGCTCTGGTACTGGAGTTGCTATTTCTGAAATGCTGTAGTACAGAGGTCTGTTACCTGACCAGGTTCAATTCCCATTACCAGATCCAGGATGGCCGATCCTCTAGTTGGTCAGTCCACAAACTATATCATGAATCCTTCCTGATTGTACATAACAAATTCTGTCCAATCTAAACCTTTTGCAACAAGGAGGTGCCAATCAATATTAGGGAAGTTGAAATTACCTATGACAACAACCCTGTTATTTTTGCATTTTTCCAAAGAATGGCTATTGAGGTCCTCTTCAATACTCTCAATAGAGTGATTGTCCCCTCCTTGTTTCTGCCTTCCACTCACATAGTTTCAGTGGATGATTCCTCCACGTCATCCTTCCTTTCAGCAACTATAACACTATCCCCGATTAGCAATGCTGCTCTCCCTGGCTCATTTACCTCTTTTGAAACATCTGAACCCTGGAGTATCAAGCAGCTTGATTAAAGCATGGTAGGTTTCCAATGTTTTCCAGTTAAATTGAAACATTTTCCCTTCCAAATACTGCCAGAATTGTTTGATATTTCAATTGTTTACTGTTCATTTGAATTGTTTCTTTTGAAAAGTTTAACGGAAATGTTTTATGCACAAGTATTTTTTTATTTAAGGGATTGTTGGCCTATTTTTGATAAGAAAAGTGCTGCATGCTTCAGAAAAGCATGTTATGAGTGGATGAAAAAGATTGCTGTAAGTAATTAAACACATGGTTGAATGCATATTACTATTGTTTAATAGAATTGGTTGCCTTTGTTGAACATGAAGATGCTAGACGTATTGTAATCAACATGAAGCTGCCTGATGTTCATTATTTTCATATATTGGTATACTTTTAGATTTTTTTTCTGCTTTTCAAAAACTTCCTCATCATAATGCTAAAAAGCCACTCTGACAAATTTTGTTTCTTAGTTACCAGCTCTCCATAACTTAAGACTATTTCTATCTAATACACTTTAATCTGACACCATCATCTCTACCAACACCACCACCAAACCTCAGTCTTTTTGTAGCTGGTACTTCATTGTTTAACTATCCTTGGCATCATAAATTTTGCCCACTTCCTAAGTCTTCACCATTTAGGTTTTCACCACCGTTTAGAAACCTATGATAGCTTGATTCAGCTGTTAAGACCAAGTCCAGATATTTTTTCTGCCTCTTTATCCATATTCCTGTCAGACAGTCCTTAAAAGCAGGGCCTGAGTTTTTAAAGATAGTTGTTGATAAATATACTTGTCACTGCCATTTATTTATTTATTGATTGAGATACAGCACAGAAAAGGTCCTTTAGACAATGCTGCTCAGCACTCCTTGATTTAACCCTAGCCTAACCATGGGACACATTAACAATGACTGATTAAGCTGCTAACTGGTAGGTCTTTGGATTGTGGGCGGAAACCAGAGCACCCGGAGAAAACCTATCCATTCCACGGGGATGACATTAGAATTGAACTCTGAGCTCTGTTGCCCTGAGCTGTAATAACTTCACCTGGTTTTGCCTGACACTTGCTACCATGTACAGTTGGCCCTCCTTATCCGCGAGGGATTGGTTCCGGGACCCCTCGCGGATACTAAAAAACAGAGAGGCTCAAGTCCCTTATTCAACCTGTCTCAGTGCGGTGGACCTTAGGACTCAGCGGAACCCCGGACCTTATTTAACCTGTTTCAGTGTGGTGGACATTAGGACCTGGCGGCGGAGCTCTGAATCCATAGTGTTTCTGTTGACGAAAATAAAGTGGAAATAATAAAGCGATCAAAAAGAGGTGAAACGCCGTCGGTCATTGGAAAAGCATTAGGCTACAGCTGGTCAACGATTGGAACAATTTTAAAGGATAAAGTGAGAAAGGCCCTGCCCCGATTAAAGCTACAATTATTACTAAGCAACGCAGTGGTTTAATTATTGGGTTCTGGGGTTTTGGGTCTTTTATCCTCCACATCAACCTGGCACGGATGGAGAGTGCGCTCGGTAGCGCTCCGTCACTGGATCGCACTTTTCCGTTCCTGAGCCCAGCGCTGAAACATACGTTTCTTCAATATTTTATATGCATAGAAAGTTAAAATATATACTAAGACAAACGTTTGACTAACTGACACTAAATAATACCGGGTGTACCTGTTCCGACTGACTTAGTAAGAGAACTTAACGGTTTTTTTCCGATCTTGATCCATGATAACCTATGTATATCCTCCCATATACTTTAAATCATCTCTAGATTACTTATAATACCTAAAACAATGTAAATACTATGTAAAATAGTTGTTGTACTGCATTGTTTAGGGAATAATGCCAAGGAAAAAAGCCTGTACATGCTCGAACAGCAAGTGCTGGAAGAACACTTCTGGGTTTTCTTGATTCGCGGTTGGTTGAATTCGCGCATGCGGAACTCGTGGATAACGAGGGCCGACTGTACTCCTTCCCCCCCCCCCCCACCTTTTATTCTGGTTTCTTCCTCCTTCCTTTCCAGTCCTGATGAAGGGTCTTGGACCCAAAATGTCGACTCTTCTTTCCTCTTCATTGATGTTACCTGATCTGTTTGAGTTCCTCTAACATTTTGTGTATGTAACTATACCATTAATATCTCATTGCTTTATTGGGCATGGAGAACTTTACATTGAGGGTGGGGTAAAAGGGGAGAGGTGGTAGGAGAAAGGTGCATCCAATATATTTTTCTGGTCGGGATTATGTAGCACTAATGCCAGATATGACTGTCATAGAAGAAAACCACTGATAACATTTTGATGCTTTTGCAGATAGCATTTGGTTGTATTTCATAAAATTGAACTGTATATTCAGAATAATGTGCCTTCATGTTTTAAAACTTTGCTTTTTTTTAAACCCATAAAGGAAGAAGTTGGAAATGGTTTTCCTCAAGTTGTGGCTTCTTTATTTCTTTCTCCTGGAGGTCCTAAATTTATTAATCTTATGTACGCTTTTGCAAAATATGTACTCACACACAAGTTAAACATACAAACTGAAAGTAAGTGAATATTTTTGGGTTAAATTGAAATTATCTTTTGAAATGTCCTCTTCAATATTTAAACTTTCAGTCATGAGTTTTTAAATTTCCTCACTCTAGATTGGAGGTTGTGTAACATATCTCTATGTGCTTTACAAGTATCAGAAATATTTAGAAAAATCTATTTTGTTCACATTTAGATTGACAATTTACTCATAAATATTTACAGTTAATCTAGAGGAGCTTGTTCTTGTGTTAATTGACTGTGCCTGCTTTATGTACCTTTTTGATTGTGTTGGGGCATTTTCAAGTTCTTACATTAAATTACATCTTACAGAAAAGAAATTTTCAAAGTTGTGATTTGGGTGTTGATTTTGGTTTCCACAGTGTTGGTCGGTTGTACATTGGATGCTTACCTCATTACTTGACTTTAGCTAGGTTTGTGAAAATATGTTACCAATGCCAGCACAATTAGAAGTTAGCTTTCAGTTTAGCACTGGGTCAGTTTTTTTATTTATTTTGAACTTTCTTGAAGCTACTCATCTTGCTAGTATAGTTTTGCACAGATATTGGCAGATCCCTTTCACCAGCAGCGGTAGATTATTACATTATGCCTTCTGCTGTTATCTGTCTGAAGTTAAGGGCATTTTACATTTCTTTCCCCAAGTCAAAAGGTCCAGTGAAACTTTGTAATGCAGCCAAAGTAAATTGTTCAGAAAAGGGGAACATAATTTAAATCTCAATGTATCTGGAATTTTCTTGCTCCTTTGAAAAACTTCACATTGATATTAAAATTGCAGCTTTAAAGGTTGCCAATTTACAGCCTCTCATTAGAAGTTCCTCAAGTAACACTTGCACTGAGAGTATATACACTATTTGTTTTGAAAGTTCAGAACCCACGATGCAGTGTTTAAGGGGGATTTTATTCTATCAAATTAGAAGGCAAGATTCTCATTAAAGGATTTTCAAGTTTTTTTTAATTGTTTTATCCTCCTACACTTAAAATAGAGAACAATTGGCGCAACAAGAGAGTGAGGGGAAGATCACAAGACCTTCATTTAGCAGCAATGAAATGTTGTGTTGCACGTAGCCAGTTCTTAGAAGGAATTCAGAAAGAAGCTTTTGTCATTGAGGAATATAAAAGAAGGGAAGCGTGAGTATATTTGGATAACTGCATTTTTTTATATAGTCTGGTGTTTTGTATTTATACTAATATTGCAAAAGATTTGCCACCTACCTATCCAGTAATTGTTCGAGTACTGATGTAATGCAACTCTTGGTCACTGTATCCAGAGCAGCTGTAATTTTTTTTTTATGAAACAAGAAGAATATAGCCCAGTCTCTCGCTATTCTTTGAATTATAGTAGTTGACATCTCTATCGATGGGTTTAATATGTCCAAATGATTTGTGGCAAACTGTGAATTGTATTAATGGCTCAGCTGCCTGTAGGTACTACAATCAAGATAATAAAATCACCTCTAAAAGTTGTATGCTGTAATGTCTTAGTATATCACCATTCCTATATTTGAAGGAATGGAATTCTATGCTTGACATTGTCACTGCAAGGACTGCTGATAAAAGAGCAATTGCAGATAAAAAGGTCACAATTACACTGTGGCTTTTCTTGATTGAAGTATTAAAATGTCCTTTATTGATTAACTCTTGTTAATCAATAATGACCACTCATTTGTTGGATTATAATTTTGTTGTGTCACTCTGTTTCCAGTTTGTGGGCCAGATCTGTTCTTATCCCATTGAAATCAGCTCTCTCCAAATCCTTTTTTTTTGGGGGGGGGGCGGGTGATGTACATCCTTTTTTGTAGCCAGTTTGTTTGAACTTTGTGATATTATAAGCACTATTTCTTTCCAAGCGAAGTTAAGCCCTGCCCTACAAATCTTTCCCAACACCTTGCATACAACTGATGAATCCAGCCTATAGTATCCAGGTTTATCCCTACTGCTATTTTTGAACATGGGACAACATTGGCTGTCCATAGGTCTTCTGGTACTTCACCGGTCCCCAGTGAAGGTGCAAAAATTTCTATTAGAGCTTCATCAATCTTGTTTTCACCTAGAGTTTTTTTTTCTCTCTTTTGGGCTTTGCTGCTTGGAATTGCTTTATGCAATTTGGGTGACAAGAGATGGCTAGAGGCTCCAGGGAAAATCTTCGGCACCGCTGTAGGGGATTAAGTAAATTTGGCAGGTACTGAACCAGTGTATTCCCTCGGCACCCTTTTAGAGAACCAGTAGTTATTCAGTGAACTAAAAGAAGACTTGAAAATGTCAGACAAGGTCTGACATTCGTGACTGCGTACTTCATTTCCTTCATGGTCTAAATATTAATTATGTGATAGTGTTTCAAAGCCATCTTATTGGTTTGGAAATGCTGTGTGGCTAATAAAATGTTCTGATGTAATGCTATACTACAACAGAGTTGTACATTACTGAAACTGCCATGTGCCCAACAGATATAGAACACTAATTCTGTTTACCAACACTTAGCCCACAAGCAACTAAGCCTTGGTGATTCCAGTCCTGATCTATATATTTTTAACATTGTGCGAGTACCTGCCTCCATTGTGCCCTCGGGTAGTGTTTCAAATTGCAACCACACACTGAGGGGGAGAGATAACGTTATTATTTCTCAGTCTTTTTACTTCTCACCTTAAGCCTATGTTCTCTGGTTTTAGATATTATAAAAATATTAACTTCCAGATTTTGTTTCTATGCTAAGGTCATGCAAAATAGTTGTTAACTTCTATAGGCCCTCAAGCCAATTAAGTCTCCACCATCTGCCATGTACTAGTTTAGTCTTGTTATTCTCCCCACATTTCTATTAGCTCCACCCTAATTCTGCTACCCTCCTACACCAGGGCTACTTTACAATGGCCAACCTACTAGCCCACACTTATTTGGGATATGAGAGGAAACCAGACCAAATGAAGGAAATGCTCAGGCAATGTGCATTTCCACATGGACAACATGGGAGGTCTGAGTTGCTGGAAGCAGTTGTTGAAATGCCCTGTAAACCATAATATAGGGATCACTTTAATGGTTAATCAACATTTCAATACCTACTGATCTTAATCCCTGGCAATTGTTTTTTTAGAAACAAGGTTTAATTGAAGACTAGTCATTTTGATCGACATCTTCAATGGGGACCATATAAAAAAAATTAATGTTGATAAGAGGGAAAAAAGTTATGAAAATGGGAGTTATATAATTATAATATTGTGCAGGAAGGTTATAGATGGGTACTAGTTAGAGTAAACTATTGGACTACAGCCAGAGTTTCAGACTATTGATCTGGAGATGCAAGTTCAGATCCCTTAGTAACAAAACAGAAACAGAAATCTCATCCAGTTTGCTAATGTTCCCCAGGGAAGGAAATATGCAGCCACCACTCAGTCCAGCTTTATACAAGAAGTGCACTGATTAAGTAAAAGTTCTGTTCCTGTGATCTGTATAAATACTGAACTTTCCGTAGGTTGGAAGTGAAAATTTTCTTCCCAAATCATGTGAAATCTTTAACCTTGATTGACCTGGAGGTCTGGTCTGCAAAAGCGATATAGGTTGTTGCCAACAAATGAACTGTGACAAATATTTGCAGTTTGGCAGGGGTGATGGCATAGTTGATTTGCTATTGGCAAGGAAAACTATCAGCAGTTTATTGAAAGTAAGTGTACACTAACGAGATCACTTGAAGTTCATATTATTTTGATCTTCACTAAAAGAGATTGGATAAGACATTGCCTTTCTCCATAGGTTAGCTCCGCATTATTTTCTGGTGAAAAGATTCGAGAACTTTATCTGACAGCAGAGTCTGGCAGAATTTGCATAAGTCAGATTTTTGTACATCAGATCTTCTGTAACCTGGGGCCTCCTGTAAATGACTTCGGATCCATTAAGGTGGTTAGCTCTTAATTACATCCTTGTTTTAGGAACAATCAGAATTGGGCATCCAACATCAGATACTGTACGTACAAAAATGTATGCGTTTTGAGAAAGTGTAATGGCGAAGATTATTCGCCTTTTGAGGTTGAAAGTCTTGTCTTTTATCTTGAAGTGAAAGCTCATTTTGTGTATTCTTGTATATGCCACCACTCCTTCCTTTACTTGTCTCTTGAATATTACCCCTACATTCTGACCACTTTTTGCTGTGTGGAAATTCCTCTTAAAATTCATTGCTTCATCTAAGCTCCTGGGTCATGCTTTTTTTTTATATTTGTGAAAAAAAAACACGCTTGTGTGATTTTAAAGATGTACATGTATTTCTTTTCTGTAGTGAGTTTTCACATGAAATGGGCTTAGCTGGATTATTTGTGATAAATGACCTGTATAACAAGCAAACTTTTATACTTATCTCTAGATTACTGGTTAAAGAAAATCAAGCCTTGGAGAAACAGCATAAAGAAATGAAGGTCCTCCTAGAAAAGTAAGATTCGTTTAGCTGTCTGGTTCATAATAACATTGGTAGATACTTAATGGGTAATGCTATTAGTTTACAGGATAAACATCCAGTGAAAATCATTACCTTTAATTTGAGAAAACATTATTTCATCTGAATGTGCCTTATGATCTCAAATTTTAATGTCCTTCATTTGGTGATGATTGTGTTGTGGAATTCTGACTCAACCATAGAATGTGGGTTGCTGATAACACTTTGTGAGGACTAGATGTAAATTAAATTAGTTGTTTTAAAGGACAGGATGTAGAAGAGACGAAAATTGGTATTTTTGTCCCTTCTGAGAGATGGAGTCAAATCGGTTGCCAGTTTACGGCTGGGCAATGAAATGAGCAATCATGTTATGCGCAGGGAAGATCATGCTACATAATTATTGCTTTGAGAGGGTAACTACAGAATTTGAAAGCAGATTGTAGACAGAGTTTGCATGGACTTTAAGTCTTTTGATGAGGTTCCATTGGTAAGCTGATACAAAAGGATCACAAGATCTGATGTGTGTTTTCAAAGTGGATCCTTAAAGGAGAGCTGAGGGGCAAGTTTTTCCACATAGTGGTAGATATATATGAAATGAGTTGCCAGAGGTGGTGGGAGAGGTAGATACATTTACACCATTTAAAAGGCATTTAGATAGTGTTGGAGGGATAAAGATCTCATGCAGACTGGGAATAGTGTGGATAGGAATCATGATTGGCATGGACAAAGTGAGCTGATGGGCTCTGCACTATAAGGAGCTATGTTTGTTCATTATTATCTAGTTTATTATCATAAGAAAAATTGTCGTGTGTCCATGCCTAGAGTGAAATTCTTGTCAAATGTGAATGCTCTCATTTACCCTCTAGAAAAAGATAAAGCCAATTGTAGCACTTGTTACACAATGGTGATGAACGAGTTTCAAACGGTACTGTGTAAAGAGGCAGGAATTTAAATATTTTCCTCTCAATTTGTTCTTGTCAGTCACTTAGTATAAAGACCAAGATAACTTGCTTTGCTGTGTGAGATTGGAGACAATTGATGATAGTTGACCTGATGTGAAACAATTTTTTTCTTTTAAAATCATGCATGCTTGCATCCTAAATTGTTTGTTCTTTTGTATGTGCTCCATATAAAGATCTGCAGTGTATAAACTATTAAAAACTTTTTAAACTTTTTGCTAGAGCTGCCAATGGCTTCACAGAAGGAAGTTTTCCAGAACTGAATGAGGTTTGTATCAAAAGTAATTTAATTTCCTTTAATTTTCAATTGATCCATAGCAAAATTGTCTCTTTACTTTTTTTTACATTTCTGTGTTGAACTGATTGCTTGGTAAAGCTGGCAGTATAATGGGATACAAGTTTTAGACGAGTCACTGTTTATTTTTACTATTTGCTGACACATTAGTTTTTTGGCTATATACCCACCCAGTTTTTGTGAAAGAATTCTTTTTATAGAAAATGAAAATTTATAAATATTGCTATTATACATTCACGTGGAGAGTCTGATGTGCAAACATCTTCCTGCCAAGCATCCTCAGCGATTGCTTTTTTTTGTAAATTGTACCTAAGAATGAACTTTGAACTATGGTCAGAGATGCTCTAGAAGTGAGGAAGCCTTATTACCACTTGTTTGAGGAAAAAACAAACTGCTTGAGGAACACAGTGAGTCATGCAACTTCTGTGGGGATGGAAGGCAATCTTAGTGCTTCTGGTTGAGACCCTGCATTAGGACTCCTTCGGCAGTTTGCTTTTTTGCTCTAGAATCCAGCATCTGCAATCTTATTAATTTCTAAGAACACTTTTGAAATCTGTAAGTTTGTTGTTCAGTATTTCAGTTACTGGTTCATTCTTAAAACTGACTTATGAAATGTCACCTTGCCTAAAATTATAGTAATCAGTCTATATGGAGTGTGAGATAAAATTAGTATTGAGTGAGAATTGTGTATGTTTTGCACTACTTTGAACTACTTTGTGTAATTTGTTGCACTAAAACTACTTCCATTCAGCCACGTGAGATGTGGAACACAGTAATGGACACGCTGTTGGAGTTGGAGAAAGAAAAGGAAGTTATTGATTCCATAATGGAGGGTCGTGTAGACATGGGCGTTCTTGATGGGACTGATGTTACATTAAAAGTTCCAAGACCATTAATAATTAAGATTGAACAAGAAACAGATCAAGTGAGTATGCTTCATAATGGTCAATGCTGTCCAAAAGTTTATGTTGCATAAAGGTTGTTAATTATTGGGCAAAGTCATTTTTTAAAAAAGCAAAGCTCACGTGTTTCTCATTGCTTGCATAGTTTGTAAAATTCTATGAATACGGTTATGAGAATTTGATAATTTTGAAAGCCATTCCTCCACAGCCCCCCCCCCCCCCAAAGGCATCTACTTTGTTGTAGGTAATTCCCTTTGGCGCACCATACACATCCTATTTTTGTTAGTGTGTTTTGTTAGAGAATTTGATGCCGTTCTTTAGAAAAAAAACTACTCTTAAAATGTCTCATCCACTGTGTAGGATCTCATGGAGAATTGTGTTGCCTTATCTGGTATCTTGGTTAAGATTATTAATGTATCAATTAGTTAAACCTTAACCCACTATGTTTTAGATTGAAGTATAGAATTGTTTATTTGCAGAATGTGAACACTGCTGGCAAAGGCAACATTTGTCTATTTATAATTTTTTCTGAATTAAGAAGGCAGTTAATAATCTTAGAGTATGGAGTTACGTATTGCCAGATTGGATGATTGGACCTTCAATCTACCAGACTTCCTGTCTTGTAGATAAGGAGATTTGTCTATAGCAGAGCAGTATTTATTGAAACAGGAATCAAAGGATTGTACGTGAGCAAATTAAATGGCAATGTTCAATTGTGCCCAGTGTCATGGAGTCGTACTGTCATAGAAAAGTACAGCAGAGAAACAGGCCTTTCAGCCAAGTAGTCTGTGCTGAATCATTTAAACTGCCTACTGCCAACGACCTGTACCGGTACAATAGCCCTGCAGATCCCTACTATCCATGTATCTATCTGAACTTCTCTTAAACGTTGAAATCGAGCTTGCATGCACCACATGTGCTGGCAGCTCATTCCAAGCTTTCTCAACCCTCTGAAGAAGTTTCTCCTCGTATTCCCCTTAAAATTTTCACCTTTCATCCTTGACCCAATGACGAAGGGTCTCGGCCTGAGACGTCGACTGTACCTCTTCCTAGAGATGCTGCCTGGCCTGCTGTGTTCACCAGCAACTTTGATGTGTGTTGCTTGAATTTCCAGCATCTGCAGAATTCCTGTTGTTTGCGTTTTTAAAAAATAATACTACTCTCTGGCTTTTCCCACAAGGCCAATGTCAAATACAATTTACTACCTCATCTTGAATGTTGAGCAACTGAACCTTTTTGACCAACCTAATATCCATATAGGACCTTGTCAAGGGCCTTACTAAAATCCATATAGAGAACATTCACTGCCTTGGCTTCATCAACTTTCTGAGTAACTTCCTTGGAAAAACTCAATAAGGTTGGTTAGATATGACCTACCACACACGAGGCCGCCAATCAGTCCATGTCTATGCAAATACTCTCATATCTAGTTCCTTAGAATACTTTCCAATACCTTTCCTACTGCTGATGTAAGGTTCACTGGCCTATAATTTTCTGGTTATTTTTAGACCCTTTCTTAAACAGTGGAATAACAATAGTTATACTCTAATCCTCTGGTACTTCACCTGTCACTAAGGATGCTTTAAATATCTCTGCTAGGGCCCCTGCAATTTCTGCATTTGTCTCCCACAGGGTCTGAGTGCACACCTTGTTAGTCAGGCTCTGGGGATTTATCCACCCTAATTTGTTTCAGGACAGCAAACACTTCTTCCTCTCTATTCTGTATAGGGTCCATGAAGTCGATGCTGCTTTGCCTTAGTTCTGCAGACTCTGTGTCTATCTCCTGAGTAAATACAGATGCAAAAAATCCATTTAAGATCTTTCTCTCCATTCCACCCCCACCATCTCTTTTGGCTCCATGCATAAAATACCAATCTGATTTTCCAGAGGACTAACTTTATCCCTTGTGCTCTTAACGTATCTATGGAATCCCTTAGGATTTTCCTTCACCTTATCTGCTAGGGCAACCTCATACCTTTTAGCCCTCCTGATTTATTTCTCAAGTGTTCTCTTGCATTTCTTATATTCCCTAAGTACAGCATTTGATTCTACCTGCCATGCACCTTCTTTTGTTTTTCTTAACCAGGCCCTCAATACCTCTTATAAACCAAGGTTCCCTAAACCTGTTATCTTTTCCTTTTATTCTGGCAGGCACATACAGCCTTTGCACTCTCGAAATTTCACTTTTGAAGGCCTCCCATTTACCACGTACACCTTTGTCTCATGCTGCAGATTCCAGCTGCATATCATCCCTGATGCCAATACATGCTACTACCTCCTGGTTCTATATGCATACCTAACCAAGTTCCCAACCCTTTTACACAAAGTCTCAGGAGCAGACAATATTAAACTCAAGTTGTATAACGAAGCAATTAGGGGCTCCAGTGTCAAATCCAGAACCACCTATGTTTGTATCTGGAAAGGGATTATCACAGGTGCCCTTGGGTTTTGTAACTATGATTATCTGTCAGATGAAAAATCCAACTGCTAACTACAGGTGTTTGTGCTGTTGTTTGCTTTAAAAAATGTCAGTGGCAAGGTTTTTCTCAACCATTTGTTCCCAGTGGCCAAAGAGCTGTTCCTCAGTGTGAATTTCATCCATTCTCGAGATACAGTGAACGTGTATCACCTGCAACCACTCCAAGAAATATGCAATAAGCATCAGCAATTTTTCTGACTCTTAAAACAGTCACCTAGATTGTGGAATATCCTGCAGTTCATCTGCTGAAAGAAATTCATCTCCATCTTTTGCCTGCTTCATGATGGCATGAAATCCATGATGTTAACTAAAGCATACAGCTACTATTAATGAAGCAAGTATTTTTATGCAAAGCTAGTCTACATCAATATTTTACTTATTTCTCCCCCTATCTCGCAGTAATGTTGCATCAAATCAAATAAACTTTGTGAAAGTAGAATTGGAGTGGAGTGACATTTGCAATATTCCAGTCCTCTGGAACCATTCCAGAATCTAGTGAATCTTGAAAGATCATCACCAATGCCTCTACAATCTCTTCAGCTTCCTCTTCCAAAACCCTGGGGTGTAGTCATCCAGTCCAGGGACTTGCCTACCTTCAGACATTTCAGCTTCCCAAGCAACTTCTCATTAGTAATAGCAACTACACCATCTTCTGCCTGCTGACACTCAAATTTCTGGCATACTGCTGGTGTCTTCCACAGTAAAGACTGACACAAAATGCTGAGTTTGCCTGCCATTTATTTGTCCCCCTTTATTACCTCTCCAGCATCATTTTCCAGTGGTCCCATATCCACTCTCACTTCTATTTTATATTATCTGTAAAACAAAAAAAATTGGTATCGTTTTTCATATTAACTAGCTTACTTTCATATTTCATCCTTTATAGAGCCATGCTCTGGAATTCCCAGGGTTATCGCTGTTACCTTTCTTGAACAAAGCAATAATATTTGCCACCCTCCAGTATTCTCCTCGCCTCTCTTCAGCCAGTGAGGATGCAAAAGTCATTGCCAAAGGCACAACAATCTCTTCAGTCAGTTCTCTTAGTAACCTGGGTTGTATCCCATGTAGACCCAGTGACTTGTTTATCCTAATGTCTTTCAAAGGTACTAGCACATCCTGTTTCTTAGTGTCAACATGTTGCAGCATATCAGCCTGTTCTATGCTGATCTCGTGTTCATCACGGTCCCTCTCACTGTGAATTCTAAGCAAAGTATTCATTGAGGACTTGTCCTACAGTGGTGTTAGAAAGTTTGTGAATCCTGTAGAATTTCCTCTATTTCTGCATAAATATGTGAAGATCTGATCACATTTTTGTTCATGAGTCCTAAAACTAGATAAAGAAAACCAGATTAATAAGTAACAAAAAATTATACTTGTTCATTTATTGAGGAAAATGATCCAATATTACATGTATTTGATGGAAAAAGTATGTGAACCTCTGGGGTAATGCTTTCTGCAAAAGCTATTTGCAGTTGGGTGTTCCAATCAATGAGATGAGATAGAAGGTGTGGGTTATAGAGGTGATCTACCCTATAAAAAAGACACAAAGTCAGGTTACTGACAGAGCCTGCTCTTCTCAAGAAGGATCTGTTTAAGTGCACCATTCCTTGATCAAAGCAACTTTCAGAGGACTTTCAAATTGTAGAGATGCATGAAGCTGGAAAAGGCTACAAAAGTGTTTCTAAAGACCTGAATGTTCATCAGTCCACAGTAGGAGAATTGTCTACAAATGGAGGAAATTTAGTACTGTTGCTACTCTCCCTAGGAGTGCGCATCTTATAAAGATCACACCAAAAGCACAACATGCAATGCTGAAGGAGGTGAAAAAGAACCCGAGGGTAACTGAAAAAGACCTGCAGAAATCTCTAGAAATTGCTAAAGTCTCTGTTCATGTGTCTACTATACGAAAGGCACTAAATAAGAATGGTGTTAATGGAAGGACACCACGGTGGAAACCACTGCACTCCAAAAACATAACACTGCTGCATACTTCAAGTTTGCAAAAGACCACCAGGATGTTCCACAGTGCCTCTGGGACAATGTTTATTAAGCAGGTGAGAAAAATGTTGAACTTTTGGCAGAAATGCACATTGCTATATTTAGATGGAAAAGGGCATTGCACACCGACACTAAAACCTCTTCCCAAAGGTGATGCATGGTGGAAGAAGCATCATGGTTTGCGGCTGCTTTGCTGCCTCAGGTCCTGGACAGCTTGCAATCGTTGAGGGAACAATGAATTCAAAATTGTATCAAGACATTTTACAGGTATGACATGTATAGGAAACAGGGAATAAATAAGGTGCTTGAGGAGTATAAGAAGTGTAAGAAAATACTTAAGAAAGAAATCAGGAGGGCTAAAAGAAGACATGAGGTTGCCTTGGCAATCAAATTGAAGGATAATCCAAAGAGCTTTTACAGGTATATTAAGAGCAAAAGGATTGTAAGGGATAAAATTGGTCCTCTTGAAGATCAGAGTGGCCGCCTATGTGCGGAACCAAAGGAAATGGGGGAGATCTTAAATAGGTTTTTTGCGTCTGTATTTACTAAGGAAATTGGCATGAAGTCTATGGAATTAAGGGAATCAAGTAGTGAGATCATGGAAACTGTATAGATTGAAAAGGAGGAGGTGCTTGCTGTCTTGAGGAAAATTAAAGTGGATAAATCCCCGGGACCTGACAGGGTGTTCCCTTGGACCTTGAAGGAGACTAGTGTTGAAATTGCAGGGGCCCTTGCAGAAATATTTAAAATATTGCTGTCTGCAGGTGAGGTGCCGGAGGATTGGAGAGTGGGTCATGTTGTTCCATTGTTTAAAAAAGGATCGAAAAGTAATCCGAGAAATTATAGGCTGGTAAGTTTAACGTCAGTAGTAGGTAAGTTATTGGAGGGAGTACTAAGAGACAGAATCTACAAGCATTTGTATAGACAGGGACTTATTAGAGAGAGTCAACATGGCTTTGTGCGTGGTAGGTCATGTTTGACCAATCTATTGGAGTTTTTTGAGGAGGTTACCAGGAAAGTGGATGAAGGGAAGGCAGTGGATATTGTCTACATGGACTTCAGTAAGGCCTTTGACAAGGTCCTGCATGGGAAGTTAGTTAGGAAAATTCAGTTGCTAGGTATACATGGAGAGGTGGTAAATTGGATTAGACATTGGCTCAATGGAAGAAGCCAAAGAGTGGTAGTAGAGAATTGCTTCTCCGAGTGGAGGCCTGTGACTAGTGGTGTGCCACAGGGATCAGTGCTGGGTCCATTGTTATTTGTCATCTATCTCAATGATCTGGATGATAATGTAAATTGGATCAGTAAATTTGCTGATGATACAAAGATTGGAGGTGTAGTAGACAGTGAGGAAGGTTTTCAGAGCCTGCAGAGGGACTTGGACTAGCTGGAAAAATGGGCAGAACAATGGCAGATGGAGTTTAATACAGACAAGTGTGAGGTATTGCACGTTGGAAGGACAAACCAACGTAGAACATACAGGGTTAATGGTAAGGCACTGAGGAGTGCAGTAGAACAGAGGGATCTGGGAATACAGATACAAAATTCCCTAAAAGTGGCATCACAGGTAGATAGGTTCGTAAAGAGAGCTTTTGGTACATTGGCCTTTATTAATCAAAGTATTGAGTATAAGAGCTGGAATGTTATGATGAGGTTGTATAAGGCATTGGTGAGGCCGAATCTGGAGTATTGTGTTCAGTTTTGGTCACCAAATTACAGGAAGGATATAAATAAGGTTGAAAGAGTGCAGAGAGGGTTTACAAGGATGTTGCCGGGACTTGAGAAACTCAGTTACAGAGAAAGGTTGAATAGGTTAGGACTTTATTCCCTGGAGCGTAGAAGAAGGAGGGGAGATTTGATAGAGGTATATAAAATTATGATGGGTATAGATAGTAAATGCAAGCAGGCTTTTTCCACTGAGGCAAGGGGAGATGAAAACCAGAGGACATGGGTTAAGGGTGAGGGGGGGAAAGTTTAAAGGGAACATTAGCGGGGGCTTCTTCACACAGAGAGTGGTGGGAGTATGGAATGAGCTGCCAGACGAGGTAGTAAATGCGGGTTCTTTTTTAACATTTAAGAATAAATTGGGCAGATACATGGATGGGAGGTGTATGGAGGGATATGGTCCGTATGCAGGTCAGTGGGACTAGGCAGAAAATGGTTCGGTACAGCCAAGAAGGGCCAAAAGGCCTGTTTCTGTGCTGTAGTTTTTCTGTGGTTTCTAGGAGAATGTCATGGTAGCAGTCCATCATCTGAAGCTTAATAGAAATTGGATAATGCAACAAAACAATGATCTGAAAAATGACAGTAAATCAAAACAGAATGGTTTAAAAAAGAAAATTCATGTTTTGGAATGGCTGAGTCAAAGTCCTGACCATAATCATATAGAAATGTTGTGGAAACTCTGAAGCAAGCAGTTCATGCAAGGAAGCTCACCAACATCCCAGGGTGGAAACAGTTTAGTAAGGAGGAATGGCCTGAAGTTCCTCCAAGCCGATGTGCAGGACTGTTTCACGGCTATTGGAGACATTTGGTTGAAGTTATTACTGTTCAAGGGGGTCACACCAGTTACTGAAAGCAAAGGTTCACATACTTTTTCCAACAAATACATGTAATAGTGGATCACTTTTCTCAATAAATAAATGAACAAGTATAATGGTGTTGGTGTTATTTAATTGGTTTCTCTATCTAGATTTAGGACTTGCATGAAGATCTGATCACGTTATGCAAAATTTGAGAAAATTCTACAGGATTCACGAACTTTCTAGCACCACTGTACCTCATCTGACTCCAGGCACATATTTCCTCTTTTATCAGTCGGCACAACATTGTGGGCCAAAGAGCCTGTACTGTACTGTGCTGTACTATTCTATGTTCTATATCCTTGATTTGGTCCTAACCTCACTCTAGACATCTTCCTGTTCTTCATGTGCATTTAGAACACCTTGAGGTTTTCCTTAATTCTACTCACTAAGGCCTGCTCATGCCCCCTTCTATCTATCCTAAGTCCGTTCTTAAGCTCTTTCCTGGTTACCTTATAACTTTTAAGCCCTATCTCATCTTTGCTTTCTAGATATCTAGTATTTAATTGCTTTCTGAGATCCCCTATTGTTCTTCCAAAGTGTAGTGAATATAGGCTTAATTGACCAAATCTCTCTTCATTCAACAGTCCCACTATCTGAAAATTTGATCTGGTGAGTTTTAGCAGAATTCTCTTCGGTGTCGTAAACATCCTTTCTCTGATAAGGAGACTAAAGCACAGGGCACAATGCTTGAATATGCTTTCTCACTAAGACCCTTTACAGTTACAACAAGACATACCCACTTCTAATGTATAATCCTCTTGCTATAAAGGAAAACATATTTGCTGCTTTAATCCCCTATTATACCTGCGTGCTTTAGCAATTGGTGCACATAGACATTTGGGGCTCATTGCTGCACCCCATCCATTTTCCCAATCTAATATATTACCAATGCTGCCCTTAAGCACATCCCTTCCATTTCGAGCACATCTGCCCTCACCCCATCCTCCTGCCACCCCACCTCTTGTCCTCACCTACCACCCCACCAGCCTCCGTGTCCAGCACATAATTCTCCAGAACTTCTGCCATTTACAGCAGGATCCCATCACCAAGCACATCTCCCCCTTCCTCTTTTTGTTTTCTGCAGGGATTGCTCCCTACACGACTCCCTTATCCATTCATCTCTCCCCACTGATCTTCCTCCTGGCATTTATCCTTGCAAGTGGAACAAGTGCTATACCTCCCCTTACCCATCCTCATTCACTGCCATTCAGGGCCCCAAACAGTCCTTCCAGGTGAGGCAACACTTCACTGTGAGCTTGTTGCGGTCATCTACTGTATCCAGTGCTCCCGGTGTGGACTGTATATCAGGGAGACCTGACACAAATTGGGAGACCACTTCACCAAGCCCCTACGTTCCGTCCACAAGAAAAAAACAGGATCACCCTGTAGCCACCCATTTTAATTCCACTTCCCATTCCCATTCCGACATGTCAGTCTATGGCCTCTTCTACTGTTGTGCTGAAGCCACACTCAGGTTGGAGGAGCGACACCTTGTATTCCATCTGGGTAGCCTCCAGTCAAATGGCATGAACATTGATTTCGCAAACTTCCAGTAATGCCCCCCCCCCTTCACCATTCCCCATTCCCATTACTCTCATTAAACACGAGAAAATCTGCAGAAGCTGGAAATTCAAGCAACACACA
Source organism: Mobula birostris (assembly GCF_030028105.1). Classification (NCBI taxonomy): domain Eukaryota; kingdom Metazoa; phylum Chordata; class Chondrichthyes; order Myliobatiformes; family Myliobatidae; genus Mobula; species Mobula birostris. Next base: position 75,146,246 of record NC_092374.1, read on the forward strand.
CGAAATGCTGGCCACATCTGCCTGGCCTGCTGCGTTCCACCAGCATTTTGTATATGACCCTCTCACCTTATCTCCTTACCTCTGGTACTCCTCTGCCCTTCTCTAGCCCTGTATCTCTTTCACTTATCAACTTCCCAGCTCTTTACTTCGCCCCTCTCTCCACTCCTGGTTTCACCCATTACCTTTTGGTTTTTCCACCCCGCCCAGTCCTGAGGAAGGGTTGCGGCCCAAAACATCAACTACTCTTTTCCATAGATGCTGCCTGGCCTGCTGAGTTCCTCCAGCATTTTGTGTGTATTGGATATTCTGCAGCTGCAGATTTTCTCTTGTCTATTATATTATCTATTCAGATGGCTTCTCTTCCTGTTAACTGCCACCAAGGTGAATGGTGTGTGTTCAATTTTCCCTGGAGCTGATCATTGCAATTCCCTATAGGGTTCTAGTCAGTTGCAACCTTGTTTTGAAATGTTAAAAACACAAAATGCTGGAAGTACTTGGCAAGTCAAGCAGGATCTGTGGAAACAGATATGGTTAACGTTTTGGGACATGTTTCTTGAAATTTCTATTTCAGATTTGCATTTGCAGCATCTGCAATTTTTATTCTGAAGAGTTATGGCTCAACAATAAAATACCAACATCCTTTCAAAGTAGCATTCAAAATCTCATTAAATAATGAGATTTCAGCCTGAAGAAAATTCAGTTGATAACAAAGATTATATTTTTTGTTGCATTGTCCTAGTACAATTTTTAGGGATGTGGTGAAGGGAAAAATTAAAGTTGAAGACCAGAAGATATAGGAGCAGAATTGGGCCATTTGGTCTATCAAGTCTGCTCTGCCATTTCATCATGGCTGATCTGTTTTCCCTCTCAAATCCCATTCTCTTGCCTCCTTCCCTTAACCTTTCACACCCTAACTTGTCAAGAATCTGCAGCCTCCACCTTAAACACACCCAGTGACCTGTCCTTCACAACCGCCTGTGGCTACAAATTCCACAGATTCACCACTCTCTGTCTAACGAAATTCCTCCTCATCTCCATTCTAAAAGGACACCCCTCTATTCTGAGGCTTTGTCCTCTGGTCTTAGACTCTCCCACTATAGGAAACATCCTCTCCATATCCACTCTATTGAGGCCTTTCACCATTCAGTAGGTTTCAATTAGATCACCTCTCGTTCATCTGAATTCCAGTGAACACAGACCCAGAGCCATCAAACACTCCTCATATGACAAGCTTTTCAATTCCAGAATCATCTTCGTGAACTTCCTTTGGACCCTCCTCAGTAAGCAAGTTTAAAATAGACTGTCCTTCATTGACAGATCTTCACTCTTTGGTTGGATTGGCAGCAGAAAGAACTGTGCATTGATACACCTCTCATTACGATTTGGTTTAAAGTCTGACCCAAATATTTTTTAAGGGACATGAATTGATAAGAACACTGCTGAAGTATTGGCAACATATACTTCTCACTGTTGTAAGGTAGAGAAAAGATTGAGTTGAGTACTTCCATGACCTATGTTGACACAACAAATTTAATCAATAAATTAGATTCATAAACTAAATAGAACTGAAGGATACTACCTTTTTTGTTGTTAATATGTTGGCAAATATTCATTTGTTGAAATGAACCTGACCTGTTCCAGTGGTTCAAAATTTCAGCTCTGTGATATCTGTCTAGTGCTTTAAACATTTGATTGTGTTTGCAGATTGATGATCTATACAAAGCTGGTAAACTGAATCTTTCAGCCGTAACCCAGCTGTGCAATTGGTCTCTCAGACTTCTTGGTGACCAGCGTGACCAAGTAGGCTCAGCGCAATTAGAACGTCGTCCTTCCTTGGAGAATTTAGCAGGATTTCTGAAAAATGAGCTAATTGAAATGAAGGAAAAAAGGTAAATGTATAGCTTTAATAGCTTAATTGGAAATTTGGATAAGAGGCAAGGAATGAAATCAGCCTTGAAATGCAATTAGTATTGTGCTATTTTTGTTCATGGGGAAATGATCAAAAACTATCTTTTATTCCATCTCCAAACTTTTAATATATCAATTGTGCTCTCTAAATTTTGCTTGCTTTAGTCATAGTTTAGAAGGAAATTCTTCTTTACTTACTGTATTTACCATTTAGTTATCTAAGAAGATTTCACACAAAACTCTTTTTAACATGTATGGTGCAACTGCTACTTTCCTTAGTAACGATAGCATTTCCCCCTCCGCAACCAGAACCATTGGACTGGGCTTTATCCAAGTGCTGTTTTGGGTTGTGCTGACTAGTTTTGTGTGCTATTGTGCAGTGGCCTTAATGTAACCTAAGTATTTTAATATCCTATTTACAGGGCTTTCCAATGTGAAGTTTCTACTTTAGTTCCGTTACTTTGAAATAATTGTTAGAGGATGCTAATCTCTGAAAATTTACTGATTAGCTTACTAGTTTGGGATAAATTTAAACTTTGTTAAGAGGAAGTCTAAATAACATAGAATAACTTGCAATGTTCATACACTGCAAGTTATTGAAATTACAACTTCCCTAAGTTTAGTTAGAAAAGTATTACTGAAAGTAAATGTTTCTTGAATTGCAACAATAAAACAAACAACTACTCCTCTCTTTCCCCCCCCCCCCCTTTGTAGTTTGTTTTCCCACAGATCTGTTAAGCATGTCTGTCCATTTTGATGTTGTTAACATTGAGATCCTAGTTCTGGTATTTACTAAAATCATTACTATATTTCATTGCCTTCAAATTTTACTTCTGTAACAATTTCTTAATGTAATTTCAATGATTTCTGTTGCTTAGTAAATGGAAAAATTCCTGGTTTGGGATATTTAAATATTTTATTATTTAGAGGTGGTCACCAAGATTGTTCTTTATACTTTTTTTTTTACAGCTGGTTCACATTTGCAAATCCAAGTATTAAAATCATTGATTTCATGTATATAAGAGTTCTGGAAAGACATCAGCATGTGATAGAAAATATTATTTCTCTATTTTACTTAACTGCCAGATTTTCCTTAGTTTTATATAATTCTTTTCACAGCCAGAAGATAACACAAGAAGTTATTCCCTCTGTGAAACAATCAATAGCCAAAATGGAAAGCGTGTGGGACAAGAAATGGGAGCAGTATTTGCATAAAACGGGATTTTCCCCAATGAGGAAAAAATATCCTGTGAGTAGACTCTTTTGCTATATAGTTGCCATTCTGGGAAAGTCAAGACTTCAGTTTTGATTTATTAACACAAAGATAGATTTCATTGACGAACCCTTATCCGGAGATATAATTGTGTGGCTCTCACAGGAGTAGAAAAAATCAAACCTGATCCTGTACAGAAAAGTTATTTAAGAGGGAAAATCACTTTGTATAGAAAACTTTGGAGTTAAATACCTGCACTGATCAACTAGCTGGAGTATTCTCTGGCATCTTTAACTTCTCGCTTCGGCAGTCTGAGGTACCCACTTGCTTCAAGCAGGTTTCAACTATACCGATGCCTAAGAAGAATATGGTAACCTGCCTCAATGGCAATCAACCAGTATGTCTTGCATCCACGGTGTTGAAGTGTTTTGAGATGCTGGTGATGAAACGTATCAACTCCTTCCTGAGAGGATTTGGATCCACTTCAGTTTGCTTTACAGCACAGCTGGTCCACAGAACATGCCATTTCATTGGCTGTTCACTGAACCCTGGAACTTCTGGACAGCAAAGATGCATACATCAGAATGTTTTTTATTGACTGCTGCCTGGCGTTTAATGCTATGAGGCCAATACCACCTCATGCATTGGATCCCTGATTTCCTTACTTGCAGACGCCAATCAGTTCAGATTGGCAACAACATTTCTTCCACAATCTCCATCAGCACATGTGCACCACAAGGCTGTATACTTAGCCCTCCGCTCTACTCACTTTACACTTATAGTGTGGCTAATCACAGCTCCAGTGCCATATTTAAGTTTGCTGATGACACCACTATAATGTCGAATCGAATGTGGTGATGAATCAGCATGTAGAAGGGAAATGGAAAATCTTGACTGAGTGGTGCTACAACAACCACTTTTTACTCAAATGTCAGCAAGACCAAGGAGCTGATTATTGACTTCAGGAGGAGGAGGAGGAAGAAGACAGAGGTCAGTGAGTCAGCCTTCATCAGGGGTCTGAGGTGGAGAAGGTCATCAACTTTAAATTCCTCAGTGATAACATTTTGGAGGACTATTCCTGGGCCCAGCACGCAAGTGTAATTATGAATAAAGCACGGCATCACCTCTGCTTCCTCCGGAGTTTGCGAAGATGTCATGCTGAATCTAAAATTTTGACAAACTTTTGTAGCTGTGTGGTGGAGAACATATTGACTGGATGCATCACGACTTGGTATGGATACATCAGTGCCCTTGAATTGAAAAATCATATAAATAGTAGTGGATATGGCCCAGTCCATCATGGGTCAAACACTCCCCACCATTAAGCACATCGGCATGGAGCACTGTCTCAGGAAAGCAGCATCCATCATCAGGGATCTCTGCCACCAGATCATGCTCTTCTCTGGCGGCTGCCATCAGGTAGAAGGTACAGGATCCTCAGGAGTCACATGTGACTAGTATGGTTGACATTTAGCAGCCTCAAATTTTGATGCAACTGGTGACTGCTGTTAAATAGTAAAATTGTCAATAATGTCAAGTGAATAAAAAAAAACAAAGCGTTCTGATCATATTGCCTTAAAATATCCTTTGTGTGCCTTGATTTAGTTTGAGGTGTAGAAGTTGCATTCCATCAGCTTCATAATCAATGTTTCTTTTTAAAGGTCCTTGATCTTCTACCAACCATGCCAACTTTATCATTTGAGCCTGCTTCAGAAGAAGCTTATAAAAGCAGTATATTTTATTCACACTCTGCAACACTTTCAGGTGAGTTCAGAAAATGCTAAAAAGAAATGTCTTGCTTAAAATTGATTTTAAAGCAAAGCTCTTATTAATTTTTTCTTCTATACTATCCGTAGCTCCTCTAACCTTCATCTGTAAGTTTACTAACCCACTCTTTCAATTCATTAACTAAGTCACTTATAAAAATCAAAAAGAACAGCCTAATACTTCTGTATTTTGGACAGGGCTTGAAGAATCCTGTACAAAATCTTCTGAAAGAGATGACGCTGGTATCTTGAGCATTTCAAATGACGCCAATGATCTAAGCACATCAAAACTTCAGTGTTCAGAATGGTAGGTTCTGTCACATACTCAATTGCATTTATATTTGAAATTTTTAATTGAATCTGTTGAAGTGTTGAGATCTTGATTGTTCTAGTTATAGCTTTTATCTTGGAACATTTTTATTGTACAGTGCTAGAACTTAGATTTTTGAGCAATAAGAATTTTGTTTATATAGATTAAGCATTTTGAACAAATTTCTGCATTGGCTATGTGTTAATTTTAGTAGATTACATTATTTATTGCTCTTTGAATTAGGTATTTGACTTTTTTTTACTCAATTGAAAATATATATTTGGATTTTAAAAACTAGCTGAAACAATTTGAATCTATTTTTATCTTGCCAATTTTGTCTGTCATTTTCTCAAAGTATTAAATCTATTATTGAGGTACATTTCAAAAAGTGTCTTGGCAAAGAAAGCATTTGTTTTTTTTTTTTGGACTGATGTATGGTCAGTTCCCCTTTTTCTTTATGTGGTGGAGTCACACAACTGGTTTGTCAAAGATATCATTTGTATTGGCTGCCCTTTAAATTGACGGCATGTCTAGCTGCCGAGTCATTACTGTTGAATTTAGTCCCGAAGTTGAGGAGGAGCTCTTCTATCTGTGATACGGTGAGTTGCTTTTATGGGTGTGTAGGTAGTGGTGGTCTGATGAAAATCACAAGAGTTCAAGAGGGTGGAGTTGCAGCACTGAGGGATTAGAGCCTTTATGGAAACAGAAACAATTCAGTGTAAATACTATTTTGGGGAAAGAAGGAAAAGCATGCTAGTTTGTATTGAATGATGGACAAAAAACCACACAGGGGAGTATTGCATTATATAGGGATGGGTTTGGAAAGTTTAAACCTTGGAATCTGTGACACTTTCAATATCTGGTTCCAATATAATTAGCCATGGGATTACTTAGCTATAGAATGTAAGTTATCGTCTTTCTCTCACTAAATTGAAACTACCTTATCAACTGAGTGTAACTAGTTTTAAACCAGGTTGCGGTGGGAGGCAGAAAATATGGCTTGATTTTTGTTGCACTTTAACTGTGACACACTAGAAAATAACTTGATTTTTTTTAACGCAAAGGAAATTTTACTACAAATTGCAAAGCGTATCTCAGTATGTTTTTTGATTGCGTAACATGGGCAACTGACTTGAGCCGAGTAATCTTTTACCATTTATTGTTTTTAATGTTTGGGAGACTGATACACGACTAGAGCCAAATTTACTCTAGTTGTCACTAATATCTCCCTAGAATAAAATGAGCCTTTTGATGACCAAGCCGACTTGAGAGAAATCGGAGTGGACAGATACGGGGCAAACAAAAAATTTATGTCAAACTTCTGTTGCAAGTGTGTTCTGTTCCCCATAACTAAACTGGCTACGCAGTGGTAGGTGTGATTCTTGAGTTCCGTAGCTATTTAAATTATTCACAAAGGAAGGTTTTACTTAGCATGTGGTGGCAGAGAGGGATAATATTTTTCATCTCAGGTGCTGATTTTAATGAAGTACTGAGTAAAGGCAGCAAGCCAGGGGTAGTGAGGGAGGAAGTGCAGGTGAAGTAGTTGGTAGTTAGCAACAGGAATGGAGACAGGCTAACCCCTATTGACATCAATGGATCTGGATTTGAGAAGGTAAACAGCTTAAGTTCCTTTGGTATCCACATCACCGAGGACCTCACGTGGTCTGTACACACCGGCTGTGTGGTGAAAAAGGCACAACAGCGTCTCTTTCACATCAGACAGTTGAGGAAGTTTAGTATGGGCCCCCAAATCCTAAGAACTTTCTACAGGGGCACAGTAGAGAGCATCCTGACTGGCTGCATCACTGCCTGGTATGGGAACAGTATCTCCCTTAATCGCAGGATCCACGGTTCAGGACATTTACAAAGACAAGTGTGAAAAAAGGGCCTGAAGGATCATTGTGGACCCGAGTCACCCTGACCACAACCGCAGTATAAAAGCCAGGACCAACAGGCTTCAGGACAACTTCTTCCATCAGGCTGTCAGACTGATTAACTCACACTGATTTGAGTGTGTTTCTATGTTGCATTGACTGTTCTACTTATTATAAATTACTATGATTGCACATTTAGATAGAGACGTAACATAAGATTATTACTTGTGTATGTGAAGGATGTAAGAAATAAAGTCAATTCAATTCAAAAATTGTACAAAGGGTCTAGTGTGCCAGGAGATTTTGATGGAAGGGGGAAAAATGACAAGAATGATGTGCTTTGTTTTGAGCTCAGAATTGATACAATCCAGTGTATGAGATAAGGGTCAATTGAAGGTCAATTATTCAGTTTGGATGAATTGTGAAAATCCAGCTGTGAGAAGTATGATTGCTAATTTAGTAATGGAATGAAGTAGTAGAAGGTTGATTTTGATCAGAGTTGCGAGTGTTTCGTGATATTTGAAAAATTGTTTTGCTAACTAAACATTGGAATGGAAAATATGGAACTGAGGATTAGGATAGCTGCATGATTAATTGTATCACTGGTATGGAAGAGAATTTAATGCTTTGCACAAGGCTGCACTAATAGTGACCTCCATGTTGCAAGGTTACCAATCAGTGTTAATTAGCATTTATAAGGCAAGCAAAGACATCTGAGCTGAAATTGAGTGAGGTGGACTGGAGGTGGATGTGAAGATTTGGTACCGTTCATGGAAATGTTATTAATCAAAGTGTCGTACCTTGAACATTAAGCACCTGTGCACATTTTAATCTTAGAATTTAATTGGAATCAATTTAATTCATTCTTTTAATTCACACCTTTGATTTTGCAGTTTCACCCCTTCTATCAGAAAACTAAATGAACAAATTAGTTCTTCATGTTTTACAGAGGTAAGATACCTTTGTTATATTTGCAAATGAGATATGACAAATTGTTTTATAAAATGCCATTTTGCAAGCCATACAAATTGTCACCTTTATTACTACTACTATTTAACTCAATTAAAAAAGTGCTTTTTCTCAGGAATCAATTGAAGCACCATTGGTAACTGGGCAGCCTCTTGAAAGTAGATTGCAGACTCCGTACGTGAATAGAATGGAAACATGGCATAAGGACAAAGATCAAAGTCCACCACTTTTGAATAAGCCTAAAGAGAGTATTTCTAAAGGAAATGAGCCATATCAAAAGGCTGTTGACCAGTTGGCTGAAGAGGTATGTAATGCTTTCTTATGTGAGCCGCAGAGCAAAACAAATTTTTATTTAAATTTTTGTACTTGTGTTGGTTCATTCAAGAACTATAATTAAAAGTATTCCCTTGCTCTTATCCAATAGACATTTTTTAAAAACTAATCTTTACATTCTAGTATCTGCAGTCTTGTACTATATCTCTACATTTTTTTTTCTTTTTGAAGAATGTAACCATCTTTTAGATGATTGCTATTAAAACTGGTTTGTTTGACCCTTCTTTACATAACAAAGCATAATCATTTTATGAGTACATTGTTTCTTTTTGCTTAAATTAATGCCTTTTGTTTGTTATTTATACTGTCAATTGAAATAATTTCTATTTAAGATCACTAAAGAAATGTCTCATTACACGGAGCCTTAACTTATGCTGATGGAGTAGTCAGTAATTTTACCTTTATATTGATGAATTTCTTTGTGCCTGGAGTAATAACACATCTTCTAGGCATTGATCCTAAATCGTGCTAGTTGGAATTGAATATGGCCTCAGCTCAACCAATAGTTTTTAATACAAATTTCCATAACCTCCTTCTAGATTCTGTCACTTTTGATAAACCTAAGGATAATACATGTTTCTTTTTGATAGACTTTTAAATTATGAATTTGTGCTGCCACTTTCAAAGGTTTATGTGTAATCCTACATTTCTATTCTGTTATTTTTCTCCTAGTTCTTTCCAGAATGCATTACTTTATTTTGTACTAACTTTGTTTATCTGCTAGTTCTGGACATTGGCTATCTGCCTAACAAGCAAGAATAAGGCATGTAGTACCTTATGTTTGCTTCACATTCAACATGCTGGGCTCCTCCTTTATCGTCATGTGCTTATTTTTACCCCATCTTTTGACACCCCAGTTGATGCCCTAAAACCAGTTGATCTTGATTTTGATTATGCCTGACAATTAAGTATCCACAATGCAGAGATTCACAGCCTTGTATATTGTTATTTCTATTGGCATCAGTTTTATTAGTTAATAAATATAGTAAATATCTGGACCTGCCTCTCGGTTTTTTTTTGCACTACCTTACTTCCCATTTTTCTATTTTCTATTTATGATTTATAATTTAAATTTTTAATATTTACTAATTTTAACTTTTTAATATCCTTAATATTTAATATTTGTAATCCAGGGAGTGTGAAGCGCAGAATCAAATATCGCTGTGATGATTGTACATTCTAGTACCAATTGTTTGGTGACTATAAAGTATAATAATCCCTTACCCCTGAGAACATGCTTCCTAGTTGTAGACACTTGTGAGTTCTTGACAAAGTAGCCTGTTCGTACCTTTCACAATCTTACAGTAGGATCACATTTCATTTTTGTAAATTTACTCTCGAGTTTAGACCCAGCCTACTAATCCCATTATTTGGACTAACTCCTTCATCCCAAGAATCTATCCAGTGAACCTATGTTGTATACCTTTTACAGTAGGTAAACAAAAGCTATACATGTTTAGACTTGTTAAAACCCTGCAAAGTTGCAAATAAAACTTCATTAAGTTTATGCATATTTCTTACTGTTTAATATAAATCGAAATTTTGTGGCACTGACGGATTCTGAAATTTCAAAAGTACAAAATAAATTCATGTTCATTACTAAATTGTCATCAATAATATCAAAAAAGCAAAGGTCTAAATCACTAATCTCTCTTGGGAAATATTCATTTAACACCTCATCAACGTCCTCTAGCTCCGTGCACAGTTCAATTCTTTAGACCTTAATGAAAACTAATTTTTTCACTAGTTACCATTGGAATGCTTAGAGTGATTGTTTTTGTTTTCTCTCAATTATGCTCATCTATACCCTCTATTAACTTTTCTACATGTTAAGAGGCTGCTAATGCTTTGTCCTAATAATGAACATGAATTGCATAATAATTAGGAAACCAAAGGTCCATGAGCCAGTCCTCAGAGGATCAGAGGTGGAGAAGGTTAGCAACTTTAAATTCCTAGGTGTTATTATTTCAGAGGACCTGTCCTGGGACCAGCATGTAAGTGCAATTACAAAGGAAACATGGTAGGGCATCAACTTCCTTAGAAGTTTGGCACGTCTAAAACTTTGACAAACTTCTTTCGCTGTGTAATGGAGAATATGTTGACTGGCTGCATCACAACCTGCTATGGAAACACCAAGGCCCTTGAATGGAAAATCCTACAAAAAGTAGCGGATGTAGCCCAGTGAATCATGGGTAAAGCCCTCCCAACCATTGAGCACATCTACAAGAAATGGCACACCCATCATAAGAGACCCCCACTATGGAGGATATGTTCTTTCCTTGCTGCTGCCATCAGGAAGAAGATACAAGAGCCTCAGGTTTTACACCATTAGATTCAGGAACAGTTACTGCCCCTCAGCCATCAGGTTCTTGAACCAAAGAAGATAACTTCACTTGCCCCTTCATTGAAATGTTCCCACAACCAATGGACTCCCTTTCAAGGACTCTTGATCTGTTCTCGATATTTATTGCTTATTTACTGTATTGTTAATTTTCTTTGTATTTGCACAGTTTGTTGTCTTCTGCACTCTAGTTGAATGCTTTAGTTGTGTGGCCTTTCATTGATTGTTATGGTTATTATTCTATAGATTTATTGACTATGCCCACAAGAAAATGAATTTCAGGGTTGTACTGTATATGGTGATTATATGTACTTGGATAACAATATTTACTTTGAACTTTAATTATGAATGTTTTTTTTTGTTTGTTCTTCAGGTAGTAGATACTGTAACAAAAGATTCACCTGGAGTATTTCAAAAAGAAGATCTAGTCCAAGAAAGCATTCTTTTTTCATGGTCTAACAGTCCCTTCATTGCACAAAGTGAGCTACCAAGAACACCTGAAAATTTGAGTAAGTTTTCTGTATGTCTAAATAGTTTCAGTTTAAAATATAACTCTCCAATTTACTGCTGAGTTATAAAAATTGCAATAGGTTTTTGTATGTCAGTAGACTTACAGCTACAGTATAAGATTGTAGTGATCATTAAAATTATCAAAATATCTGTGAAATTCAAAGTTGTACAATAGTTATGACTGCAAATTTCAAGGTCCTCTGTAAATGCAACATTTCGTCGTCGTTCGATGTAGAGTTGAGGGGAAGAATTCAAGATGCTGGAGTAAGAGTTGATCATGCAGCTCTTTTAAGCCCACTGTGTCATTCATTAAAATTATAGAAATGTATTTCAGCTTCCCCTCATTCATGAGCAAATTACTAATATTCTCATTTTGGAAACATTCTAGACAAAGCAACATTTTTGTTCTCTGTAAGTTTACTTTAAGTCTGATTTATCAAACATGCCTACAACAATGTTGAATGCATTTCTTTCCTATAATTATTCCTGTTCTTCAAATATTTTATTACTGCAATGCAGTTGCAGAAATGCAGTAGTATTTCAGATGTCACATTTTCAGTTACTTTGAAATCTGATGAAGAAGCTTTGTTATCAAAAAGTGGGACAGGTTTCTTCATCTATTCATGGAGAAAATGAGGAAAATGGCTGCTCATTGTGTTGAATTATTCTTTGTCCTTTGCTACTTCTCACTGTAGTGTAGTGTGATCTACATGCAACAAGCAGATATACAGTAGGTGATTCAGACCAACTTGTTAATGCTGGACTTTGTTGTTTGCCTCTTCCTGCAAATAATTTGTTACATTTGTATGCAGAACTAGAATTCTTTTAAGTGATGTATACAGTTTGTCAAATGAAATTGGAACTTTGCAGCCAAGTAAATATTTGAAAATAATAGAAGTATGCAGAATTAAGTGGAAAGTTGAGGCTTTTTGGTACAACAAAGCACTATTACTTGGAAAGAATATTTTGGATTGATGTTATTAATCTGTTGCAATCCCATCTTTGCCATTGCAAGCATCTTTAAATTTTTCATGCTTGATTGTTTTCTTTTGCCTGTTCCAGCTCTTTAAAAAATATTTTTATAGTTTCAGATATTAGAAACAGCTGGCGATGTGCAGTTCAAGAATCTGAATTTGAGCAAATGAAACGCCAGGAGTCTGTGTCTACACATACAAAACAGATAAACTATGCAAATGACCCAGTTCAGTTGGAACTTGACGAATCATCATCTGCAGCATATAGAAAGGTTGGATCTTTTCAGGAGAATACTCCCTCAGCTGTGACTGAACTTCACTGTAATGACATTGATAAAACAGGAAGCTGGGGTAGGACTCCATGCAATCCTGATGTAGTGACAGCTAGTTCAAACCATCTTTCCACCAGAAATGAAAAGTGGAGTAATCGGGCTCTGGGTATGGCACAGTTTGATTGCAGAGACCCAGGAATGGACTATTCAAATATGGGATCTGAAAATGAGCGGCACAACTTCAATAGTAAAACTGCAAGTAATGATAAAGATGGTGTGCTGATTGGTAAACTTCTATCTCCACTTTCTGCTTCCCAGGATTTCTGTTCTAGTGAAGGTGCCAATAAACATTCTGGAAATCTCATAAACAGTGACGAGATTAATTTTGGTCATTCTCAACGATTTTTGCCTCTTGATAAATTAAATCCCAAATCACCAATTAAAAAAGAGAAATTATCGAAAAGCTTCATTATGGAAATGTGCAAAACCAATGAAACTTTGGAGACTTCCAAATCCTATAATTCTCTAGATACTGAATGTGAATTGGATAGTACGTTACCTTGGAATCAATCACAGAATGTAAACACTACTCCACGCGATTCATTGAATTCTCTAAGGTTTGGAATTTTGCAGGAGACGATTCCTGATGTCCTTGGTAATGACAGTTTGAACAGCACTATGAGTCCCAATGTTGATCGGCTGGATGAGCCTCATTTGGACATGAAAAAATTGCAGAATAGATGGGAGCAGCTTCATAAGAGGACTTTAGCTGTTATTGCATCGGATGCAAGTGAAAAGATAAACTTAGCTGAAAATATGGGAGCTTTTAATTTCCAGAATTACACCGATAGTATAGATCAGTGCAAGTCTGAACTTCCTTGTGAAGTAGACTATATAAATGAAGAAGCTGATAATGCTGGCAAACTGCTTGCTCGGGAATCAACATCTTTGAAAACTCTTTCACCAATTTCTTTTGGATCTCAAAAGCCTGGTTTATATCCGATTTCTTTGGGCAGCTCTTCATTCAATATCTTGGAGCTTCAAGATGACCTTATTGATCCTTCTCCACTCAATCCTTTTCAGGGTAAATATGTGCAATATAAGTTTTTAATGGCAACAGATAAATATTTCTGATCTTGCTCATATTCGCTGGTATTGATAAGTGTCAAATGTGAATTTTATTTTTTAAAAAGGCTTGATAATTTATTTTGCTGTTGCTTCTAATCCCCCAACGTGGCTTATAATTGTCTCCAAAAAAAATTAAGAAACAACTGTCAGCCCCTTGACGGAAGAGAATTATTCCCCTGAATGAGTTGAGTTCAACTTTTAATTATCCCCAAAAGAAAAATTGACAAAATTTCTCTGCCACCTATTTCTGCTCCTACCCCACCCCTCAATTCCTTCAACTGCGATTCCTACACAAATTTGTGTGTAACTGAGGGAATGATAACAAAATTGCAACTGTAGAGATCATGTTATTTAATCCTCCTTGTACTATACTTGCCTTTTGTGAACAGTGATAGGAACTTTGCCTCATATCCCTTCCTCTTCCCCATTGTTGTCTCTAGTATGCATACTAAAGATGTCGGCTGTCCCCTTGTTTTTGAATCTCCTATAATTTATCCATGCTCTCCAACACTTTTGGCAAAAGTGTTTTGATAAGGTTCCTGAAAATCTTGTCCTTTTCTTCATAATGTCAGTAAGTACTTTGCAACTGTTGAATAGTGTCAATTTTGAGCATTATTTCCACTGTCCATTTGCATGTAGCGTCAGTCATAATAGTAGCATTCTGATGTTGCACCTTGAGATTTTATCTTTCGTTCCAATGTCCTACCTAATGACTGAGCTGGAAAGATTAATGGCAGAAACATTTGTTGGTGATAACCTGTATTCTGGATGTAACCTGTTCTTAACAACATCCCTATAATTTATATTAAGACCATAATACATAGGAGTAGAATTGGGCTACTTGGTCCATTGAGTCTGCTCCACCACTCTATCATAGATGGTTTATTATCCCTCTCAACCACATTCTCCTTCCTCCTCCCCATATCTTTTTGACGCCCTGACTAACCAAGAACCTGTCAACCTCTGCTTTAAATATATTCAATGCAACACTCACAACACACTGGCAGAACTCAGCAGGTCGGGCACCATCCGTGGAAATAATCTGTCAACATTTCGGGCCGGTACCCTTCATCAGGACTGAAGAGGGAAGGGGCAGAGGCCCTGTAAAGAAGGTTGAAAGGGTGGGTGGCGGTGGGAAGGAGAAGGCTGGTAGGTTCCAGGTGAAAAACCAGTAAGGGGAAAGGTAAAGGGATGGGAGAGGGGAAGCCGGGAGGTGATAGGCAGGAAAGGTGAAGGCGGAATAGGCGAAAACACAATGGGTAGTAGTAGGAGGCGGAACCATGAGGGAGGTGATAGGCAGCTGGAGGAGGGGGCAGAATAAAATAGGGATAGTGGAGGGAATTACCGGAAGTTGGAGAATCCTATGTTCATACCAAGGAGCTGGAGACTACCCAGACGGTATATGAGGTGTTGCTCCTCCGACCTGAGTTTAGCCTCATCATTGTAGTAGAGGAGGCCATGTATGGACATATCCGAATCGGAATGTGAAGCAGAGTTGAAGTGAGTGGGAAGCGGGAGATCCTGTCTGTTGTGGCGGATGGAGTGGAGGTGCTCAACGAAGCGGTTCCCCAATCTGGGTCAGGTTTCACCGATGTAGAGGAGGCCGCACCAGGAGGACCGGATGCAATAGATGACCCCAACAGACTCACAAGTGAAGTGTTGCCTCACCTGGAAAGACTGTTTGGGGCCCTGAATGGTGGCAAGAGAGGAGGTGTAGGGACAGGTGTAGCACTTGCGCTTACAGGGATAAGTGCCGGGTGGGAGATCCGTGGGGAGGGACGTGTGGATCGGGGAGTCGTGGAGGGACTGATCCCTGCGGAAAGCGGAGAGGGGTGGAGAGGGAAAGATGTGCTTAGTGGTAGGGTCCTGTTGAAGGTGGCGGAATTTGCAGAGGATAATGTGCTGGATCCGGAGGCTGGTGGGGTGGTAGGTGAGGACAAGGGGAACTCTGTCCCTGTTGTGGTGGCAGGATGATGGGGTGAGGGCTGAAGTGTGGGAAATGGAGGAGATGCAGGTGAGGGCATCATTGATAACGGCAGAAAGGAAACCACGACCCTTAAAGAAAGAGGACATTTGAGATATCCTGGAACGGAAAGCCTCATCCTGGGAGCAGATGTGGCGGAGATGGAGGAACAGGGAATAGGGAATGGCATTTTTGCATGTGACAGGGTGGGAAGAGGTATAGTCGAGGTGGTTATGAGAGTTAGTGGGCTTGTAGAAGATGTCAGTGGACAGTCTGTCTCCAGAGATGGAGACTGAGAGATCGAGAAAGGGGAGAGAAGTGTCCGAGATAGATCAAGTGAATTTGAGGGCTGGGTGGAAGTTTGAAGTAAAGTGGATGAAATTGCCGAGCTCAGCGTGGGTGCAGGAAGCAGCACCAATGTAGTCGTCAATGTAGCGAAAGAATAGTTGGGGAGCAGTACCAGAATAGGTTTGGAGCACAGACTGTTCCACATAACCAATGAAGAGGCAGGCATAGCTGGGGCCCATGCGAGTGCCCATAGCTACACCCTTGGTCTGAAGAAAGTGGGAATCATAGAAACATAGAAAATAGGTGCAGGAGTAGGCCATTCGCCCCTTCGAGCCTGCACCGCCATTCAGTATGATCATGGCTGATCATCCAACTCAGAACCCTGTACCTGCCTTCTCTCCATACCCCTGATCCCTTTAGCCACAAGGGCCATATCTAACTCCCTCTTAAATATAGCCAATGAACTGGCCTCAACTGTTTCCTGTGGCAGAGAATTCCACAGATTCACCATTCTCTGTGTGAAGAAGTTTTTCCTCATCTTGGTCCTGAAAGGCTTCCCCTTTATCCTTAAATTGTGACCCCTCGTTCTGGACTTCCACAACATCAGGAACAATCTTCCTGCATCTAGCCTGTCCAATCCCTTTGGGATTTTATACGTTTCAATAAGATCCCCCCCCCTCAATCTTCTAAATTCCAGCAAGTATAAGCCTAGTCGATCCAGTCTTTTATAATATGGAAGTCCTGCCATCCCAGGAATTAATCTGGTGAACCTTCTTTGTACTCCCTCTATGGCAAGAATGTCTTTCCTCAGATTAGGGGACCAAAACTGCACACAATACCCCAGGTGTGGTCTCACCAAGGCCTTGTACAACTGCAGTAGTACCTCCCTGCTCCTGTACTCGAATCCTCTTGCTATGAATGCCAGCATACCATTCGCCTTTTTCACCACCTGCTGTACCTGCATGCCCACTTTCAATGACTGGTGTATAATGACACCCAGGTCTCGTTGCACCTCCCCTTTTCCTAATCGGCCACCATTCAGATAATCTGTTTTCCTGTTTTTGCCACCGAAGTGGATAACCTCACATTTATCCACATTAAATTGCATCTGCCACGAACTTGCCTGCTCACCTAATCTATCCAAGTCACCCTGCATCCTCTTAGCATCTCCTCACAGCTAACACTGCCACCCAGCTTCATGTCATCCGCAAACTTGAAGATGCTGCATTTAATTCCCTCATTTAAGTCATTATTATATATTGTAAACAACTGGGGTCCCAGCACTGAGCCTTGCGGTATCCCACTAGTCACTGCCTGCCATTCTGAAAAGGTCCTGTTTATTCCCACTCTTTGCTTCCTGTCTGCCAACCAATTCTCTATCCACATCAATACCATACCCCCAATACCGTGTGCTTTAAGTTTGCACATTAATCTCCTGTGTAGGACCTTGTCAAAAGCCTTTTGAAAATCCAAATATACCACATCCATTGGTTCTCCCCTATCCAGTCTACTAGTTACATCCTCAAAAAAAATTCTGAGATTCGTCAGACATGATTTTCTTTTCACAAATCCGTGCTGACTTTGTCCGATGATTTCACCGTTTTCCAAATGTGCTGTTATCACATCTTTGATAACAGACTCTAGTATTTTCCCCACCACCGATGTTAGGCTAACCGGTCTATAATTCCCTGGTTTCTCTCTCCCTCCTTTTTTCAAAAAGTGGGGTTACATTAGCCACCCTCCAATCCTCAGGAACTAGTCTAGAATCTAAAGAGTTTTGAAAAATTATCACTAATGCATCCACTATTTCTTGGGCTACTTCCTTAAGCACTTTGGGATGCAGACCATCTGGCCCTGGGGATTTATCTGCCTGTAATCCCTTCAATTCAAGAACCAAAAGAGAAGTTATTGAGTGTGAGTACCAGTTCCGCCAATCGGAGGAGGGTAGTGGTGGTGGGTAGCTGAGGGCTTTGAGGCCTCCTTGATGGGGAATGAAGGTGTATAAGGATTGGACATCCATAGTGAAAATGAAGCGGTCAGGACCGGGGAACTGGAAGTTATTGAAGAGGTGGAGGGCATGGGACGTATCCCGGACGTAGGTAGGGAGGGACTGAACTATGTGTGACAAAATGGAGTCCAGGTAGGCAGATACAAGTTCGGTGGGACAGGAGCTGGCAGAAACTGAGTCTACTGGGATAGTCAGGCTTGTGGATCTTGGGGAGGAGGTAAAACCGAGCGGTACGGGGTCTGGGAATTATGAGTTTAGCGGCTGAGGATGGAAGTTCTCCAGAGTTGATAAGGGCGGTGATGGTACAGGAGAAATGGTTTGATGTTTTTTGGTGGGGTCCTGTTCCAGGGGTAAGTAAGAGAAGGTGTCAGAGAGCTACTCTTTGACCTCAGTGAGGTAGAGGTCCGTCCACCAGACTACTACGGCACCACCTTTGTCTGCGGGTTTGATGGTGAGGTTGGGATTAGTGTGGAGAGAGTGGAGGGCAGTGCGTTCAGAGGGAGTGAGGTTGGAACAGGGGAGAGGAGTGGTGAAGTTGAGACGGTTGATGTCTCGGCGACAGTTGGAGGTGAAAAGATCGAGTGCAGGTAGAAGGCCTGGGTGGGGTGTCCAGGAGGAGAAGAATGGTTGAAGATGGGAGAAAGAGTCATCAGTAGGGAGAGGGGAACCCTTGCCAAATAAGTAGGCTCAGAGACATAGGTGACGGAAGAAGAGTTCAGCGTCATGGCGGGCACGGAACTCACTGAGGTGTGGCCAGAGGTGGACAAAAGTGAGTCCCTTGCTAAGGACAGAACGTTCTGCCTCAGAGAGGGAAAGGTCAGAGGGGATGGTGAAGACACGGCAAGGGTTGGGGCTGGGGCCAGAGGAGGGTAAGGAGAGGGAGGTCTCAGGAGGGAGAGGGGGGGTTGGGATATTCAGGGAGAGCGGGATTAGGGGTGGATGAGGGATCAGAGGGATGGAGGGGCGATGAGTAGAGGGAAGGTTGGGAGTCGCGGGGAGGAAAGAGGGTAGTGGGGGAATAAGATGGGCAGTAGGACCCAGCGGCAGTAAGAGTGGTCCCGGTCTGGAGAGGGTCAGTACCTCGGTCCGAGCTGGATCCGGAGCTGGGGGTGGTGGAGCCTGCAGGGCTCCTGAACTGAGGTCGGAATCAGAGGTGAGTGAGTCCATGTCACACTGGGGGCTGGTGCCCATGTACGGGAGGCCGTGGTTCCAGTTGGGGTCAGAGTCAGAGCAGATGGGTCTTCGGCCTGCCGAAGGCCTGAGAAGTCGAGGTCCGAGGGGTCGGGGTCCGGGTTGGAGCCAGTCGTTGTTGTGGGCTCCAGGCGTGCGAACTTGCGGTCCTTCTTGGACGCGAGGAAGGAGAAGAAACGACAGTTGGAGGCGTGAATCCGGCAGAGAATGAAGTGTAGGAGAGGTCCATGGCAGACGAGGAACAGAGAGGTGGGAGAGCAAGGGTCGGAGAGGTGGCAGAGAGAGGAACAGGGCATGTAAGTATCTTCACATGGCAGTGAACGTGGCGCAGAGAATCCGGCAGGAGTAGCGGTCAGTGAAATGGAGGTAGCTGAGATCCTCGCTGGGCCCGAACTAGGAGGCCTGGAACCGGACCTGGAATCCCTGTGGTACAAGATGACGGCGGAGACACGTTATATTCAATGACTTGGCTTCCACAGTTGTCCATGGCAATAACATTACATGCCACATCCCAAGAAAGGAGCAATTTTAAGAATTGTCTTAAGTTGTGTCTTGTAGCTGGAGAAGAGTCTGGTCAGAATATGTAATGGGTGATTATATATAGAATGAAACCAAGAACTTTAAAAATGGAAAATAAAATTAAAGTCACTAATAGAAACCACCATTGGTGACAGTCATTATTAATGTTACAGGAGTAAAGCACCAATAGCAGGGCACCTAAAGTATATCCAAAATACAGTACAGTTTTTTTGTGCAGAATGTTTAGCATTTGATCAAAGTAGGAATTTGATGTAGAAAGGTGATAGTTTTTTGAATTTAAAAATACCTTTCACGCACCCTCTCGTTCTTCTAAACTTCAGCTCAGTAACCAGAGCCATCAAGTTCTCCTCATCGTTAACCCTTTTCATTCTCAAAATCATTCTTGTGAACCTTCTCTGGACCGCCTCCAATGCTAGCACATTGTTTTTTAGATAAGGGGCCCACAACTGCTCACGATACAAGAAGTGCAGATTGACCAATGCTTTATTAAACTTTAGCATCACATCCTCTTGTATTCCTGTTCTGTCAGAATGAATGCTAGCATTGCATTTACCTTCCTTACCACTGATTCAACATGCAAGTTAACCTTTAGAGAATCCTGCACGAGGATTTCTCCCTGTTTAGAAAGTAGTTTACATCTTTATTCCTTCCACCAAATGGCATGACAGTACATTTCCCTACATTATATTCCATCTGCCACCTCTTTGCCCATTCTCACAGTCTCTCCAAGTGCTTTTGCAGACTCCCTGTTTCCTCAAGCCTACCTGACCCTCCACCTGTCTTTGTATCGTCTGCAAACTTAGCCACAAAGCTATCATTTGTCATCCATTGTTGATTTACTGTGAAAAGAGGCAGTCCCGATACGAACCCCAGCAGATCCACCCCTTGTCACTGGCAGCCAATCAGAATAAGCCCTCTTTGCTCCCTGCCAATCAGCCAATCTTCCATCCATACTAGTATCTTTCCTGTGATACCATGGGCTGTCATCTTGTTAAACAGCTTCAAGTGCGGTACCTTTTCAAAGGCCGCCTGAAAATTCAAGTAAACAACTCCTTTGTCTATCCTGCCTGTTATTTCCTCAGAATTCCAACAGATTTGTCAGGCAAGATTTCCCCTTAAGGGAACCATGCTGACTTTGGCTTACTTTATAATGCACCTTCAAGTACCCCAAAACGTCATCCTTAATAATGGGCTTCTTCCCAACCACTGAAGTCAAGCTAACTGCGTATAATTTCTTTTCTTCTGTTTGTCTCTTCCTTCTTGAAGAGTGGAGTGACATATTTACAATTTTCCAGTCCTCTGGAACTATTTCAGAAGCTGGTGAATCGTGAAAAATCATAACAAATACCACCACAGTCTCTTCAACTACCTCTTAACCCTGGGATGTCGTTAATTTGGTCCAGGTAAATTATCTATCTTTCAGCTTCTCAAGCATCTTAATAATTGCAACTTCTGTCCCTCTTTAATTTCTGGCATACTGTTGGCATCTTCCACAGTGAAGACTGGCGCAATATACTTATTGAATTTGTCTGCCATTCCTTTGCTCTCATTACTACCTCTCTAGTGTCACTTTCAAGCAGTCCAATATCCACTTTGGTCTTTCTTTTACTCTTTACAATAGGCAATTGACCCTGGTTGTTAATCCATAATGAAAATGGCTGAAGCAGACTAAATAAAATAAAAGTATAGACACCATAGTTTGAAGTATCTGAAGTAATGGATTTATACCAGCACCAAGCGGTCTAATATCCTCGCTTGCTTCTCCTTTAATGGTATATCTGGGGGCAAATTTGGTTTCCTCTGATATTTTTGGCTAGCTTACCTTTATATTTCATTTTTTTCCTTCCTTGTTTTTAGTTGCCTTCTGTTGGTTTTTAAAAGCTTCCCAATCTTCTAACTTCCCATTAATTTTTGCCATATTATATGCCCTCTCATTTGTTTTTGTGCTGTTTTTGATTTCCTTTGTCACTCACAGTTGCTTCATTCTCCCTTTAGAATAATTCTTCATCCTTGGGATATATCTACCCTACACTTTCTGAATTGCCCCCATTGCTGTTCTGCTGTCATCCCTATCCCCTTCCATTCTTAGTCTTTTGCAGGGTTTTCTTTGAGCTGAAACACTAGACCATTTGAAACAATACAAGCTTACACAAGCAACGCCAAATGTGAAAGGTATTTTTAGACCATAAGACCAGAAGATATAGGAGCAGAAGTAGGCATTTGGCCCATCGAGTCTGCTTCGGCATTCAGTCATGGGCTGATCCAATTCTTCTAGTCGTCCCCACTCCCCTGTTTGATGCCCTGGCTAATCAAGATCCTATCTATCTCTGCCTTAAATACACCTAATGACTTGGCCTCCACAGCCGCTCATGGCAACCAATTCCACAGATTTACCACCCCCTGACTAAAGTAATTTCTCTGCATCTCAGTTCCAAAAGGACGTCTTTCAATCCTGAAGTCATGCCCTCTTGTCCTAGAATCCCCTACCATTGGAAATAACTTTGCCATATCTAATCTGTTGAGGCCTTTTAACATTCGGAATGTTTCTATGAGATTTCACCCCCCCTCCCCCCCAATTCTCCAGAACTCCAGGGAATACAGCCCAAGAGCTGCCAGATGTTCCTGGTACGGTAACCCTTTCATTGCTGATGTTACTTTTTTGAATTTTAAATTCATCTTTCTACATCAAATTCCCACTCTGATCAAATGCTAAATATTTTGCACTAAAAAGTGTACTGTATTTTGGATATACTTCAGGTGCCCTGCTCTTGGTGATTTACTCCTGTAACATTAATAATGACTGTCACCAATGGTGGTTTCTATTAGAGATTTAAATATTAATTTCCATTTTTAAAGTTCTTGGTTTCATACTATATATAATCACCTATTACATATTCTGACCAGATTTTTCGCCATCTACAAGACGTGACTTAAGACAATTCTTAAAATCGCTTCTTTCTTGGGATGTGATGTGTGAGGATATTGAAGTTGGCAAACTATGGGGGTTAATTTAACAATGCTACTGAAGCGGGGGTGAATGGAAGTAAAAGAAATAGATTGAGCTTTTGCGAGTGTTCAATATCCAAAACTCATGGTGATTGCTGCTTATTTTACACTAGGTTATTTGAGTAGCTTGGCTTGTGCATTAATGAGAATTGGAAGACATGATGTTGGTGCAATAGGTAATCATTTGGACAAACTCAGTGGGTCGAACAGTGTGTGTGTTGGTGGGGAGGGGAGGAATTTGTTGACATTTTGAATGGCAACACGTGAAGATTCCCCACTTTCCATCTCCCCCACTGACAAATGCTGCTCCTCCAGATTGTCCGTTATCCCAGATTTCAGAATTTCTATTCTCCTTGTGTCTCAAAATGCTGCTGGTAGGTGAGATTTCCCCAGGCTCCAAAGTTTGAAATTAATAATTCAATAATCAACTAAATATCTGCTGGGGTTATTGTTATGGCCTCTAGAGGTGTAGTTAATTTTATGTGGTCATCACTTCCTGTACAGGTTAATTTTGATTCTATTTGTAGCATACAGTAGAAAGCCATTCATCTCCATTATCTCTTTGTTTGCCTTTGAAACAACAATGTCTTTTCACAAGTTAGAAATCTCTTCTTTTAAAAACCCTGAACAAAGCTTCCGTCTTGGATGATATTTGGGAAGTTGTTTAACCATGTAGAGGTGCACTGCAAGGGCAATAGAGTGAGAAGATAACTCGTCTCCAGAAGCATTGCCTGTGGACTGGAGACTCATCTGAACACCATAGATGTTAGTACCAGCTTCCAACCAGAGGTACATCGATTGCCAAGTCCTGGAAATCAGATCAGAAGTGCGGCTCATCGATTGCGTCTTCGCAACACTTGAGTGAAACCATAATTAGCATAGCTACAGCATGAGCTCGCGCCAGAGCTGAGGCAGCAAGAATGAGAGCAGAATGTGCTAAACCCAAAGTTGAGATGCAAATAGAGAAGCTCATATTGACGTGAAAAGAGCACTTATAGAGGCTACATTAAGTGCATTCAAGGAGGAGCATGATGGTGAAGTTGCCTCAACAGAAGCATAGGTGTATGAAGCAGCAGATGACTTGGACGGGGGTGAGTCTATAACCAGAATCATTCCTGTTTTCCCTTCACAACAGCCAATGCATCTTATGGAAGGATATATCCAAATTCTTTTCAGCTATAACAAAGAGTGCTCTAGCTCTACAAGGAGAAGCTGTCCGCACCACACAGCCAACATGTCTTTCACATAGTCCAGTTATTGACAGTCAAGGTCTACAGCAGCTAAGACCCACAACACCACCTCCTGCAGTTCCACCACAGCAAAGACGTCAATCAAGCATTGCTACTGATGCCAATTCCATACGTACAGATGTGGACAGTTTGAGCTTCCTTCCATCCCAGGACACACATTTGGTAAACCAGTCTCCACAGTGCTCTCGTTCAGGATCTACAGGTGTATTAGATTTGGCTTGGTGAGGTTTAGCCATAGCAGGACTAAAAGTGTTCAACATCCAGTTATCTGCTCTGGAAGTCAAGCTTTTGCAATTCTGTGGAAAGTCTGAGTATCGTACCCAGTAAAGAGACCTCCTCTGTAAGCAGCTTGCTGGGAATTCACTGAAATATGCAAGAACGGTTAGGACAGTTCACATTAATAATCCAGTTTTGGGGTTGCCAATGATGTGGCTGAGGCTGGACAAGTGCTATGGCTCTCCAGAGACAATTGAAGAAGCTTTCTTCAATGGGCTTGATAATTTTCCAAACTTTCACCCAAAGAACTGCAGAAGCTACAGGAGCTTGCATGGAGATCCGTTGTAGGAACTGCAAGTTGCAAACAAAAGAGGTACATAGCTGGGTTAAATTTCTTGGATACAGCATTATAGTAGAATGAATTAAAAATTATAAACTCAGTAGACAGTGCTCTCTCCATAAGAAACCTCGCCCCCTAAGGAAATTTAGAGGAAAACTGCTTGTAGACTGGTGGCACTTTCTAAAAGAGCACTCAGTGTTTTCAAATATTGTGCTTTAACAGCACACCAAACAAAGAATGTAAAGCTATCATACACTACACTGAGTGTAACAGTGACCAGCACATTTTAACACTTCATTCTGAACCAGTACCTTAGGCTACCACCAGTTCTAGCAGAGCACAGCAGGGAGCCAGCTGAGCATCCATCAGATGTATCCATTTCCAGGTACACAGAAGTATGGCAGAAAGGCAAATCCTGCTTTAAAATGTACCTAGATAACATCTTCCCAAAAAGACATCCTGAACAAAAAAAGCATACATATATTAGATGATCAGAGCAACATGCCATTCGCAAGATCAACATTCTTTCGCATATTCGGTATTCAAAGTTATGTTTTCCCCATGCTCTCTAAAGACACAATAGGGAACATCAGAAGTTTCCAGAAGAGCCAGTGGGTTTGTTGTGGTGTCATTAGGAGAGGTCTGCTTACTTTTGCCAGCCCTCATTAAGTATGACCAGATTCTCACCAACAGGGACAAAACCTCAACTCCTAAATCTGTATACTGTCATTCATATCTTAAGACCATAGCTGACAAGATCTCCCCCCCCCCCCCACTTGACTCTTCCGCTGAGATTCTGGGTGTTATGATAGTGTAGCGCGACGCTATTATAGCTCAGGATGTTGGAGTGCAATAGTGGAATCGTCTGTAAGGAGCCTGCACATCCTCCCTGTGGAATGTGTGGTTTTTCCCTGAGTGCTGTAGTTTCCTCCCACAGTCCAAAGACTTGCTGGTTAGGTTAATGCAAGTTGCCTCTTGCTTTGGTTAGGGTTCAATTGGGGTTGCTGGGGCAGTGCGGCTCGAGGGGCCAGGAGGGCCTGTTCTGTGTTGTGTTGCTAAATAAATAATTTCTCCTATTGCATAGCAAAAACACTATCTATTAATATAAGGCATGTGCCCAGTGCAGTGGTTGGCACGAAGAACCTTCTGCCCAATGACTAGACCTGGGTTGGGTCATAGTGGGTGAAGACTGCCTTGTTGGTGCTCATCAGCCCACTGTCAGCACATTTTAAGACTAATGTGCTGGAGAACAGGCATCCAATTAATTTTAGACCCTGTGAGAGTAGAATCTGTATGAAAGACAAGATTGTAGGTAAGCAAGCCAAGCACCCTGACATACTTGCCTCTGCTCAACCAGATTTAGGCAAGCTTTTCTTCTGTAACTCATAGGATGATCATAAGCTGGCAACTTCCATCCAAGATGAGGTCTTCCTTCGAATCATAAACAGAGTTTAGCACAGGTGAGTCAGACAGTTGGGTAGTTCCCCTTCCTTTCCACTTGTAACATAAACTACCAAACAACAAATGACAGGCCCTTAGTCGACGCATGTCCCTCAGTCGCACATTGAAAAGGAAATCAGAATTGTCTCTGATTCAAGTGTCCAATTCAAAGGTATACCACTGCACAATGTGCTTTTGTGGGGGTACAAGTCTCAATAAGAGTGTGCTTGGGGTCCTCATGCATTTCAGATTGAGTCAATCACAATGATGGCAGACATCAAACAAATGTTCCACAGCTTTGTAGTGAGAGAAGATCATTGAGACTACCTCAGATTCTTGTGTTTTCAAGACCACTAGCTGGACAATGAGATTCTGGAGTATTGCTTGGGAGTTCTTGTATTTGGTGACTGTCCCGTACCAGCTGTAGCAATCTATGGCCTTAAGAGGATGGCTATTGAGGGAGAGAAGGAATTCGAGGCTGAAGCATGGCATTTCTATATTGGTGATGGTACTTGTATCATTTTCTAGTGCAGAAGAAGCAGTGAGCATTCTGAAACCAGACACATTGGCACAGTCTAATCTCAGACCTGTCCTGATGGAGGGTCTCAGCCCGAAGTGTCAATTGTTTGCTGTTTTCCACAGATGCTGCTTGACCTGCTGAGTTCTTCCAGCATTTTGTATGTGTTGCTTTGGATTTCTAGCATCTTTCTCGTGTTTGTTGTATCCTAATTCATCATCCTCTCTGTAATATTGTAGCAAGCTCCTTTCTGCATATTGTCTTAGGGCATTTTTAATTTGAAAGGTTGTATGAATCATGCCTGCAGTTTCTGTACATCGTTTACCTTCAACTGAACCATGTCAAAGTATGTACTTCAGGTGCTTTTCATTGTCGATTTTTGTCTTACATGGAGTAAGCATACAAAGAGTATTTTAAAACAAGGAATTATGCAGTATATACCCAATTCCGCTGTGCAGATACGAATTACAAACTGCATTTGAATACATTTTATTTTCTCCATAGCAAGTGTTGTTTATGGCAGAAATGGAACAGGTACTTCTAATGTATTAACCTTCTAAATAACTATTGTCTTTCCTCTGAAGAGGCCATTCTAATGCACAGTGGAGTATTGATCCATGTCACAAGACCAATAAGGAAATTTAAACCTTGTGTTACAGATCATCTACAGATGAATGACTTTAATATGTTGATACAGGTTGTGCAAGGTCTAGTGATGCTATTAAGTTGCAACACTGTTCATTAAATTAAACTCACAATGTAATTGTGCCTGGTTGCATTTTTTTTGCAGCTGGTAATGCTGCTTTTTAAACATAGCTTTCTGAAAAGTAACATGGTGTTTGCTTCTGCATGTATTTGTTTTAATTCCTTGTCTAATTTTCAGATGAAGCATCTCAAAGGACATGTCTTGCCAAATCAGAACCCCCCTCTGTCACCTTGGATACTTTCTCAGATAATGGAGTGGAGCAACTCATAATGTTTTAATAGAGACTGATGGTTCAAATGCAACTCAGAGGAAAAACTTCAGTTGACCATGACGCACTTTTGATATCTGCATTTGGACAACCATTGGAATAAGCGATACAGCAGATCTTGTTCTAGCATAAGGTTAATTGCACTCTATCTTTGACCGTATTATATCTAATCCAATTATCTGTTTGTGTTTGTTTGTGAAGTAGGAAATTCTGTTCACCAGCAGATGGTGTTTCATGCATGTAAAGTATTGTATAGATCTTTTTGTATAGATTTATGTATAGATGTAACATACAAATGTTGAGTTTATTAGGAGCTGTAAACATTAATCTTGAATAGGGATCCAAACTAAATTCATCTAATTTCAAGTAATTCCTACTGCAAAAACTGTCAGAAATGTAGTATTAATTCATCTTTAAAATGCCAGCAATGCCTGGTTGATTTACGCAGTTCAGTAATTATAGGTTTGACATTTGATTAGAATCCAGAATTCTGGTCATGTATCCTGGATTTAATTAATTGGGAACATGGCTGCAGATCATAAAACTGAATGGGAACTCAGCGGGTTGAGCAGAGAGTGGAGGAACATGAAGTGCTGAGGGGCAAATTGTCACTGCTTTGTGTTGAGAACAAACATCAGGGCTGAGAGTGGATGGAAGATTGTGAGTCCTGAGGGGTTGAACAGAGAAGGAATGAGGGATACTGAGCAGATTAAGCCATAAAGAGGGAAGGTAGAATTGGGAGACAAGCTGGATGTGCTGGGTGAAAGTAGACGGGGGGGGGAGGGGGAGAGAAAGGCAAGAGGGGGGGAAATAAGGACACAAAGACAACTTTTGTGCCCTGCTTATCACTCCCCAGCATCTATTTCCCTCTGCCATCCTGGCTTCATCTGCCTTTTTATTTTCTTTGTCTGTTTCCACTCATTACCTTAGCCTTTGCTTCCCAACTGCACCTCTCCCCTACGAGGTTCCATTGGCTCATTCAGTAACAACACTCCTCTGTGCATCTTTCAGCTACTCTCTCCACACACCCCCCCCACTCGCCCTTTAAACTGGATACCTTCGCTCTTCATCCTCAGTCCTGATGCAGAGTCTTGACCTGCAATGTAAGCTCTCCCCTCCCTACATCCCCTGCCCCCCCCCCAAAATGTAGATACCACACAACACACTGAGATTCCCAGCAGGTTTTTAAAAACAACTGGGATTTGGTTCAGAAGCTTACCTTCAGCAGGATTCATCAAAAAATGTAAACTACTTGTTATTTCACCCCAGTCTTTGTACTTTTTTTTAACCAAATCATTTGCCATTAAAGTGAAAGTGACTTTCTTTGCGTCTCTAAGTTTATTTTTTGATCGTGTCTTTCCCGGTTTTCTTTGTAAAGTTGCAATTCAATATTTATTTAGTGATACAGCGCAGAGTAAGCTGTTCTGCCCCTTCGAGCAGCACTGCCCCAGCAAACCACGATTTAATCCTAACCTAATCTCAGGACAATTTACAATGACCAGTTAAACTACCCAGTTTGCCTTTGGACTGTAGGAGGAAATTGGAGCACCCGGAGAAAACCCACGCAGACCATGAGGAGGATATACAGACTCCTTACTGAGGACACCGGGACTGAGTTCCGAACTCCATCGCCCTGAGCTGTAATAGCGTTGTGCTAACTGCTGCGCTATGGTGGTGCCCTTCATCAGTTGAGAGTTTTGAATGAAATTAAAATACTGTAGTCCTATTGCCTAGAACTTTAAAATTGAGAAGGTTAAACCAGTATTTGTTAAAGCTTGTGGGGGGGCGGTGGGCGTGGTTCCTACTGAAACAAGATTGAAGGGATTTTGCAGGTTTGATGCTGAGATAATGGTTCAGTATTTCTTGCCTGGGGAGCTTATTTTGGAATGTAGGATCATTCTTTTTAAATGGAGAGTTGGAATATCTTTCCTCAGGGTTTTGCAGCCTTTCAATCCTCTATCCTTTTTTTAAAAAAAAAACCATTGAAGGGGAAAATTTTAGAACTGCAGGGGAATTGAGTTTTAAAGGGACCATAGGAAAAGTCAAATTGATACCAACGTCACCTTGGTCACAGTATTGAATGTCAGAGCAGGTCGAAGGGGCTGGATGTCCTACCTCTGATTTCTCCAAATCATACAAAAAAAAACAAAGATGAATATCCCAGAAAGAACACCTGCATGAACAAGATGATCAAAATGCACAATAGTACCACAATCCTAAAGCCTTCTACATTTT
The DNA here is from genome assembly GCF_030028105.1 of Mobula birostris. Lineage (NCBI taxonomy): Eukaryota > Metazoa > Chordata > Chondrichthyes > Myliobatiformes > Myliobatidae > Mobula > Mobula birostris. The sequence continues at coordinate 75,175,812 of NC_092374.1, forward strand.
GGTGGAGGATATTGTGTAAGGAGCCGGTACAAACTTGTGCATAATTGGGTACCAAAGGTGAGAGAAGACATCAATGAGTTCTTAAATAAATACTTCTCACCTACAGTATATTCCCACATGAGAAGGAGGTTGCCTTTGGTACATTTTTCTTAATAGATACACAGAAGGGTACATGAAATGTTTCCCTGCTCTAATGGGAGGTATTGGAGGAGGTTGTTGGAGTCTTGTGAAAGATTTCTGAATCTTTGCTGGTCACTGGCGAGGTACCAGTTAAGATCTGAAAAGGTATATTTAATTGCAGAGGAAGAGGCCCAGGTGTTGAAGGTCTATGGTTAGTATTGAGGGGATGGTGTAGAACACCAAGCTGTAACTGACATATATATTGGTCCAATGCTAAGTGCAGAGCCAGTGTGACTGTGTCTGCTGAAAACCTGTTGTGCCAGTAGGAGAATTGCGTAAGGAGAACGATGCAAAACCATTCAAATTTAGGACTTCGCAAACACGAAGAAATCTGCACTTGCTGGAATTTCAAGCAACACACATAAAAAATGCTGGTGAACGTAGCAGGCCAGGCAGCATCTATAGGAAGAGGTACAGTCGACGTTTCAGGCCAAGAACCTTCATCAGGACAAACTGAAGGAAGAGATTTGAAAGGGGGAAGGGGAGATCTGAAATGATAGGAGAAGACAGGAGGGGGAGGGATAAAGCCAAGAGCTGGAAAGTTGATTGGCAAAAGGGATACAAGGTTGGAGAAGGGAGAGGATCATTGGACGGGAGGCCTAGGGAGAAAGAAAGGGGGAGGGGAGCGCAGGCAAGGAGTTATTGTGAGAGGGACAGAGAGAGAGAGAGGAAAAACTAATAACTAAGGGATGGGGTAAGAACGGGAGGAGGGGCATTATCGGAAGTTAGAGAAGTCAATGTTTTCTGCCATCAGGTTGGAGGCTACCCAGACAGACTATAAGGTGTTGTTCCTCCAACCTGAGTGTGGCTTCATCTTGACAGTAGAGGAGCCCATGGATAGACATATCAGAATAGGACGTGACCACACATTTTAATTCCACGTCCCATTCCCATTCTGATATATCTATCCATGGCCCATTGATCTGCTCTGCCATTCCATCATGGCTGACTTATTATCCCACTCAACCCCATTCTCCTGACTGTTTCTGTAATCTTTGATGCCCTCACGAATCGAGAACCTGTCAACCTCTGCTTTAAATGTACTCAATGAATTAGCTACCACCCCCACCCCTGTGGCACTGAATTCTACAGATTCACCACCCTCTGACTAAAGTAATTCCTCCTCTCCATTCTAAATGGATATCCCTCTAGTCTGAAGCTGTGCCCTCTGGTTCTAGATTTCCCCCCCACCAGAGGAAACATCCTCTTCATATCCATTCTATCCAGCTGTTTCAATATTTGACAGGTTTCAATGAGATTCCCCTCTCCCCAACCCCCCACCCCCCCAGTGAGTACAGGCTGGGAGCAATCAAAGATTATCCTTTTCATTCCCAGGATCATTCTCCTGGACCTCCAGTGCCAGCACATCTTTTCTTAGATAAAGAGGTCCTAGACAGCACATAATACTCCAAGTGCAGTCTGACCAATGCCTTATAAAGTCTCAGCATTACATTTTTATATTCTAATTCTCTAGAAATGAATGTTAACATTGCATTTGTCATCTTTACCACCAACTCAACCCGCAAGTTAACCCTTAGAGAATCCTGCACAAGGACTCCGAAGCCCCTTTGCACCCCTGATGTTTGAATTTTCTTCCCATTTAGAAAGTAATCTAAACATATATTCCTTCTACGAAAGTGCATGATCATCCACTTTCCTATACTACATTCCATCTGCCACTTCTTTACCCATTCTGCCATTCTGTCTAAGTCCTTCTGCAGAGGCCCTGCTTCCTCAACACTACTTGTCCCTCCAACTATCTTCATATTGTCCGCAAACTTGGCCACAAAGCCATCAATTCCATCCAAATCATTCACATATAATATGAAAAGAAGCAGTCCGAGCACCGAGATCTGCAGCATATCACTAGTTACCATCAGCCAACCACACGAAACCCCCTTTATTCCCACTCTTTGCCTCCTTCAGTCAGCCAATGTTCTATTGGTGCTAGTATATTTTCTGTAATACAATGGGTTCTAGTTAAGTAGCCTCATGTGTAGCACCTTGTCAAAGGCCTTCTGAAAATTGGAGTGAACAACATCCACTGACTCTCATTTGTCTATCTTGCTTATAATTTTCTCAAAAGTTTGTACAGATTTGTCTGACAACATTTCTCCTTAAGAACCTATTCTATCATGTGCCTCCAAGTACCCTGAAACCTCATCCTTAATAATGGACTCCAATATCTTCCCAACCACAGAAACCAGGCTAACTGGTCTAAAATTTAATTTCTTCTGCCTCCCTCCCCTAAAGAATGTAGCGATATTTCCAATTTTCCAGTTCTCCGGAATAATTCCAGAAACTAGTGATTCTAGAAAGATCATTACTAATGCCTCCGCAATCTTTTCAGCTACCCCTTTCAGAACCCTGAGGTGGAGTCCATCTGGTTCAGGTGATCTATCTACCTTCAGACCTTTCAGAATCAGTTTTAATAACAATGGCATGTCATGAAATTTGTTGTTTTTTGTGGCAGCAGTACAATGCAATACATAATAGAAAAAACGGAAGTGTAGTAAGTAAATATGTATATTAAGTAGTTAAATAAGTGACGCAAAAATAGAAAAATGAAGTAGTGAGGGAGTATTCATGGGTTCATTGTTCATTCAAAATTTGGATAGCAGAAGGGAAGAAGCTGTTCCTGAATTACTGAGTGTGTGCCTTCAGGTTTCTGTACCTCCTCCCTAATGGCAGCAATGAGAAGAGGGTATGTCCTGGATAATTTGGATCCTTAATGATGGACTCCACCTCTTTGAAGCATCGCTCCTTGAAGATGTCCTGAATTTAAGGAGGCTAGTGCCCATGATGGAGCTGACTGTTTACAATTTCTGCAACTCCTATCCTGTGCTGTAGTTCCCCCTCTTCCCCCCCCAACCACCATTACCAGACAGTGAAGCAGCCAGTCGGAATGTTCTCTGCAGTACATCTGTAGAATTTGTGAGTGTTTTTGGTGTCTTACCAAGTCTCGTCTAATTCCTAATGAAATATAGCTGATATCGTGCCTTAGAGGCTTTGTGTGTCAATGCAAGGAGCATTCGTAATAAGGTGGATGAATTGAAAGTGCAGATTGTTATTAATGATTATGATATAGTTGGGATCACAGAGACATGGCTCCAGGGTGACCAGGGATGGGAGCTCAACGTTCAGGGATATTCAATATTCAGGAGGGATAGACATGAAGGAAGGGGAGGTGAGGTGGCGTTGCTGGTTAAAGAAGAGATTAACGCAATAGAAAGGAAGGACATAAGCCGGGAAGATGTGGAATCGATATGGGTAGAGCTGCGTAACACTAAGGGGCAGAAGACGCTGGTGGGAGTTGTGTACAGGCCACCTAACAGTAGTAGTGAGGTCGGAGATGGTATTAAACAGGAAATTAGAAATGTGTGCAATAAAGGAACAGCAGTTATAATGGGTGACTTCAATCTACGTGTAGATTGGGTGAACCAAATTGGTAAAGGTGCTGAGGAAGAGGATTTCTTGGAATGTATGCGGGATGGTTTTTTGAACCAACATGTCGAGGAACCGACAAGAGAGCAGGCTATTCTGGACTGGGTTTTGAGCAATGAGGAAGGGTTAATTAGCAATCTTGTCGTGAGAGGCCCCTTGGGTAAGAGTGACCATAATATGGTGGAATTCTTCATTAAGATGGAGAGTGACATAGTTAATTCAGAAACAAAGGTTCTGAACTTAAAGAGGGGTAACTTTGAAGGTATGAGACGTGAATTAGCTAAGATAGACTGGCAAATGACACTTAAAGGATTGACGGTGGATATGCAATGGCAAGCATTTAAAGGTTGCATGGATGAACTGCAACAAATGTTCATCCCTGTTTGGCATAAGAATAAATCAAGGAAGGTAGTGCACCCGTGGCTGACAAGAGAAATTAGGGATAGTATCAATTCCAAAGAAGCAGCATACAAATTAGCCAGAGAAAGTGGCTCACCTGAGGACTGGGAGAAATTCAGAGTTCAGCAGAGGAGGACAAAGGGCTTAATTAGGAAGGGGAAAAAAGATAATGAGAGAAGACTGGCAGGCAACATAAAAACGGACTGTAAAAGCTTTTATAGATATGTAAAAAGGAAAAGACTGGTAAAGACAAATGTAGGTCCCCTGCAGGCAGAAACAGGTGAGTTGATTATGGGGAGCAAGGACATGGCAGACCAATTGAATAATTACTTTGGTTCTGTCTTCACTAAGGAGGACATAAATAATCTTCCAGAAATAGTAGGGGACAGAGGGTCCAGTGAGATGGAGGAACTGAGCGAAATACATGTTAGTAGGGAAGTGGTGTTAGGTAAATTGAAGGGATTGAAGGCAGATAAATCCCCAGGGCCAGATGGTCTGCTCCCAGGGTGCTTAAGGAAGTAGCCCAAGAAATAGTGGATGCATTAGTGATAATTTTTCAAATCTCGTTAGATTCTGGACTAGTTCCTGAGGATTGGAGGGTGGCTAATGTAACTCCACTTTTTAAAAAAGGAGGGAGAGAGAAACCGGGGAATTATAGACCGGTTAGCCTAACGTCGGTGGTGGGGAAACTGCTGGAGTCAGTTATCAAGGATGTGATAACAGCACATTTGGAAAGTGGTGAAATGATCGGACAAAGTCAGCATGGATTTGTGAAAGGAAGATCATGTCTGACGAATCTCATAGAATTTTTTGAGGATGTAACTAGTAGAGTGGATAGGGGAGAACCAGTGGATGTGGTATATTTGGATTTTCAGAAGGCTTTTGACAAGGTCCCACACAGGAGATTAGTGTGCCAACTTAAAGCACACGGTATTGGGGGTAAGGTATTGGTGTGGGTGGAGAGTTGGTTAGCAGACAGGAAGCAAAGAGTGGGAATAAACGGGACCTTTTCAGAATGGCAGGCGGTGACTAGTGGGGTACCGCAAGGCTCAGTGCTGGGACCCCAGTTGTTTACAATATATATTAATGACTTGGATGAGGGAATTAAATGCAGCATCTCCAAGTTTGCGGATGACACGAAGCTGGGTGGCAGTGTTAGCTGTGAGGAGGATGCTAAGAGGATGCAAGGTGACTTGGATAGGTTGGGTGAGTGGGCAAATTCATGGCAGATGCAATTTAATGTGGATAAATGTGAAGTTATCCACTTTGGTGGCAAGAATAGGAAAACAGATTATTATCTGAATGGTGGCCGATTAGGAAAAGGGGAGGTGCAATGTGACCTGGGTGTCATTATACACCAGTCATTGAAAGTGGGCATGTAGGTACAGCAGGCGGTGAAAAAGGCGAATGGTATGCTGGCATTTATAGCGAGAGGATTTGAGTACAGGAGCAGGGAGGTACTACTGCAGTTGTACAAGACCTTGGTGAGACCGCACCTGGAGTATTGTGTGCAGTTTTGGTCCCCTAATCTGAGGAAAGACATCCTTGCCATAGAGGGAGTACAGAGAAGGTTCACCAGATTGATTCCTGGGATGGCAGGACTTTCATATGAAGAAAGAATGGATGAACTGGGCTTGTACTTGTTGGAATTTAGAAGATTGAGGGGGGATCTGATTGAAACGTATAAGATCCTAAAGGGATTGGACAGGCTAGATGCAGGAAGATTGTTCCCGATGTTGGGCAAGTCCAGAATGAGGGGTCACAGTTTGAGGATAGAGGGGAAGCCTTTTAGGATTGAGATTAGGAAAAACTTCTTCACACAGAGAGTGGTGAATCTGTGGAATTCTCTGCCACAGGAAACAGTTGAGGCCAGTTCATTGGCTATATTTAAGAGGGAGTTAGATATGGCCCTTGTGACTACGGGGGTCAGGGGGTTTGGAGGGAAGGCTGGTTGCAGGGTTCTGAGTTGGATGATCAGCCATGATCATAATAAATGGCGGTGCAGGCTCGAAGGGCCGAATGGCCTACTCCTACACCTATTTTCTATGTTTCTATAAGACATAGGAGCAGAATTAGGCCGTTCAGCCCATTGAGTGCATTCCGTCATTTCATCATGGCTGATCCCGAATCCCATTCAACTCCATATACCTGCTTCCTCACCATATCCCTCGATGCCCTAACCAGTCAGGAATCTATTGACTTCTGCTTTAAATATACCCACGGACTTGGCCTCCATCACAGTCTGGGCATAGCATTCCATAGATTTACCACTCTTTGGCAAAAAAAATTCCTCCTTACTTCTGTTCTAAAAGGTCGCCCCTCAATTTTTGAGGCTCTGGCCTCTGATTTTGGATACCCCCACCAGAGGATATCCCTCTCCACATCTACCTTATCCAGTCCTTTCAACATTTGCTAGGTTTTAATGAGATCCCTACACATTCTTCTAAATTCCAATGAGTACAGGCCCACTTTCTTTGTAGCTTTATCAATATGTTGGACTCAGGTTAGATCCTCCAAGCTATTGATACCCAGGAACTTGAAATTGCTCACTATTTCCACCTCTGATTCCTCAATGAAGATTGGTGTGTGTTCCCTCATCTTACCCTGTCTGAAGTCCACAATCAGTTCTTTGGACTTACTGATGTTGAGTGCAAGTTTGGTGCTGTGGCACTATTCACCATTCATATATCTCACTCTTGTCTGCTCTCTCGATACCACCTGAAATCCTGCCAACAATTTATAGAAGGGACTTGAGCTGTGTCTAGCCACACAGTCATGGGTGTAGAGAGAATAGAGCAGTGTATTAAGCACACATCCCTGATGTGTGCCACTATTGATTGTCAGCAAAGTGGAGATATTATTTCTGATCCACACATTACTCACTTCTGCCTTGTGACACTCTAATTTCTAGCAAACTGCGAGTGTCTTCCATTGTGAAGACTGACACAAAATACTTAATTAAATTCCTCTGCCACTTCTTTGTCCCCCATTGCTATCTCACCAGCATCATTTTCCAGCAGTCCGATATCCACTCTCACCTCTCTTTTACTCTTTATACCATATATTTGGAAAAAGCTTGTGGTGCTCCTCTATATTAGTAGCTGGCTTCCCATCATATTTCATCCTTTCTCTTATTAGGGCATTTTTAGTTGCCTTCTGATGATTTTTAAAAGCTTCCCAGCATCTAACCTCCCACTAATTTTTGCTATATTGTATGCTCTTGGTTTTGTTTTTAATGCTATCTTTGACTTCCCTTCTCAGGCATGGTTGCCTCATCCTCTTAGAAATGTTCTTCATCTTTGGGATGTATCTATCCTGTGCCTTTGGTATCATCCCTGCTAGTGTCCCCTTCCAGTCAAATTTGGCCAGCTCCCCTCTCATATCTCATGCCTCTCTAATTCCCTTTACTCCATTGTAACACTGAAACGTTGGACTCTTATCTTCTCCTTCTCAAACTATCATATTCTATCATATTATGATCACTCCTCTTAAGGGTTCCTTTACCTTCAACTCCCTAATCAAATTTGGTTCATTACACAACACCCAGTCCAGAATTGCCTTTCCCTAGTGGGCTCAACCACAAGCTGCTCTAAAAATCCATCTCATAGGCATTCTACAAATTCCCTCTTTTGGGATCCAGCAACAACTTGATTTTGCCAAACTAACTGCATCTGTGGATCTGAATGTCTGCACCAGGGTTCTAACAGACTTTATTAAAACAGCTGTAGATGAGTGTTTCCCCATGAAATCATTCGGAGTCTTCTCCCAATCAGAAGCCCTCGGTGAATCATGAAATCTGAAATTTGCTGAGGTCCAGATCGGAAGCATTCAAGTTGGGAGATGAAAACTGCTACGGGATGCAGGTACGATCTCCAGAAAGCCATCTTAAGAGCGAAGTGCAGATTCCGGACCAAACTGGAGCCAATGAGGGATGCTAGGCAGCTGTGGCAAGGTTTGAATGACACAACCTCCTACAAAATTAAATCAGGTGACATGGGGTACAGTAGGGCTTCACTTCCAGGTGAGCTCAATGGTGTCAGTGCTCACTTTGACCATCAGAACATGGAGGAACAATTGCAAATCTCCTGATGATCCTTTGGTCTCTGTATCTGAAGATGACGTGCCTTCAGGAGCGTGAATCCAAGGAAAGCATTCAGCCTGGCCAAGTACTAAAGTCCTGTGCTAACCAATTGGCTGGTGTGCTCACTGATATCTTTAACCTCTCGCTTCAGCAGTGTGTAGTAACCACCTGCTTCAAGCAGGCTTCAATCATACCAGAGCCCAAGAAGAGCGTGATAACCTGCCTCCATGACTTTCAACCTGTGGCACTTACATCCACAGTGATGAAGTGTGTCGAGAGGCTGTTGATGAACCACGTCAGCCCCTGCCTGAGAGGAGACCTAGATCCACTCCAATTTGTCTACAGGAGCAACAAGTCCACAGCAGATGCCATCTAAAGGTTGATTTATACTTGTGCGTCAACTCGACGCTGTAGGTACAGCGTCGCCATGAACCCTACGCAGAGCCTACCCGGATCCCTACGCCGTAGCCAGATGCGCACCTCTCCCGAAATGTAACTACGCATTGCGGCAACACAGACCGCAACAACCGTGATTGGTCCACCTGGTAGTATCGCATTTCCTCCTACGCTGCAATAGCTTCCCATTGGGCAACTGAAGGGCAGGGAAGGAACTCTGGCTGCAATGCTTTCCATAAATCTTTACAGATCTCCGAAATTATGGAGGACACATTTCGCTTTTACGAAAAAAGATGCTCACTTTAAACTTGTTTACCCCGAGAAAGACTACCATGACCACGAAGCCTTGCGCGGGCAGGTGTGTGCACATGCGTAACATGCCCGAATTGCAGAGCGATACAGACACACCAATGCACAAGTATAAATGCTCACAACACATGTAGGCCACTTGCGTAGGCTACGGCGTCCATTTGACGCACAAGTTTAAATCAGCCTTTATTGGCTCTTCACAAACCTGGACTTCTAGACAGCAAAGGTGCATACATCAGGATGCTCTTTATTGATTACAGCTCAGTATTTAATACCATCGTCCCCTCAAAACTAATCAGTAAACTCTAAGACCTGGACCTCAATACCTCCATGTGTAATTGGATCACTGATTTCCTCACTTGCAGACCCCAGTCAGTTCGGATTGGTAAAAAACATCTCCATGATCTCCATCAGCACAGGTGCACCACAGGGCTGTGTGCTTAGCCTCCTGCTCTACTTGCTTTACACCTATGACTGTGCGGCTAAGCATAGATCCAACACCATATTCAAGTTTGCTGATGTGGGACATATCAAAGGTGGTGATAAATCAGAACACAGGAGGGAGATTGAAAATTTGGCTGACTGGTCTCATAACAACAGCCTCTCACTGAACACCAACAAGATCAGGCAACTGACTGTAGACTTCAGGTGAAGGAAACCAGAGGATCATGAGTCAGTCCTCATTGAAGGATCAGAGGTGGAGAGGGTCAGTAACTTTAAATTCCTGGGTTTTACTATCTCAGAGCCATCATATAAATGTAATTGCAAAGAAAGCACAATGGCACCTCTACTTCCTGAGGAGTCTGCGGAGATTCGGTGTGACATCAAGAACTTTGACAAACCTCTATAGATGTGTAGTGAAGAGTGTATTGACTGGCTTCATCACTGTCTGGTATAGGAACACTAATGCCTTTGAACGGCAAATCCTACGAAAGGTAGTGGACTTGGTCCAGTACATCATGGGTAAAGCCCTCCCAACCGCTGAGCACATCTACGTGAGATGCTGACATAGGAAAGCAGCAAAGATGTATTATATGTATTGTATATGGATACCAGGGAATGCTCCTTTCTCACTGCTGCCATCAAGTAGAAGGTACAAGAGCCTCAGGACTCACACCGTTAAGTTCAAGAACAATTACTACCCATCAACCATCTGCTTCTTGGACAAAAGGGGATAATGACACTCATCTATTGAGATGTTCCCACAACCAATGATCTCACTTTAAGGACTCTTTATCTTGTTATTTCATGTTCTCGTTATTTATAGCTATTTATTTATATCTGTATTTAGTTGCATAGACACCTGAAGAGCAGACTATCTGTTGGATGGAAGTGACCAACAACTCTGATAGAGGCAGATGCCAAGTTTTTAAGCTCACCAGTGGGAGGTGGTGCTTTAGCACTGCTGGCCCACCACCTCGAGGGAGTCTTGATCATAAGCGGGCCGAAACTCCTGAAGACAGGTGGCAGATCAACTGATGACCCCACTGGTGATAGCACAGGACAGTTAACATCTTAGTCCACATGTATTTTGTAACTCTTTGTATTTGCACCATTTGTTGTCTTCTATGCTCTACTTGATCTTCCATTGTTCCTGTTGAAGTTACTGTTCTATAGATTTGCTGAGTATGCCTGCAGGAAAAAGAATCTCAGGGTTGTATGTGGTGATATGTATGTACTCTCATAATAAAATTTACTTTGAACCTTGATCTTGAAATCATAACATTGCCCTTTTTACATGCCTTTTCTATCTCCCTTTGTAATTGGTATCCCACATCCTGGCTACTATTTGGAAGCTTGTATATAACTCCCATAAAGGTCTTTTTACCCTTGCAGTTTCTTAACTCTACCCTCAAGGATCCTACACCTTCCCATCCTAAAGATTTGATTTTGCTTTTTTTCTAACAGATCCACCCCAGTCTCTCGCCTACCTGCCTGTCCTTTCAATACAATGTGTATCTTTGAACGTTAAGCTCCCAATTATGATCTTTCAGCCACGACTCAGTGATGCCAATCTCTAATAGCGCTACAAGATCACCTACCTTATTCCATATACTGTGTGCATCCAAATATAACACCTTCAATTCTGTATTCAATGCCCTTTTCAATTTTGCCCCGAAGTTACACTTAATCTCATTCTGTGGACTGCTATTTTGCCCTACCATCTTCCTGCCCTTCCTCACAGTCTCTCTACACACCGCATTCTACTTGTATACCATCCGCCCCATCCTCAGCCCAAACACTCTGGTTACCATTCCCCTGCCAAGGTAGTTGAAACACTCCCAACAGCTCTTGCAAACCTGCCTGCAAGGATTTTGGTTCGGTGGTAACCCAACCCAACCTTTTTATACAGAAAAAGATTCCAATGATCTAGAAATCTGAAACCCTGCTCCCTGCACCAATTCCCCAGCCACATTTTCATTTGCCAAAACATCCTATTCTTACCCTCACTGATGTGTGGCACAAGCAACAATCCAAAGATTACTACCCTAGAGGCCTTGCGTGTAACCTTTCTACCTAACACCCTATATTCTCTATTCAGGATCTCCTATCTTGTTGGTACCAATATGTACTATGACTTCCAGCTGCTCACGCTTTCCCTTTGGAGTGCTGTCAAGCCAATCTGAGACATTCCTGACCCTGGCACCTGGGAGACAAATTACCATCCGGGTGTCTTTTTCACATCCACAGAATCTCCTTTTGCTACTGTACTCCTCTTCCTTTCCTTCTGATCCACAGAGCCAAATTCAGTGCCAGAGACCTATTCACTGTGGCTTCTCTCTGGTAGGTCGTTCACCACCGCCCCCCCCTCAACAGTATGCAAAGCAGTATGCATATTATTGAGGGAAATGACCATAGGTGTACTCTGCACATGCTGCCTGTTCCCTTTCCCTCTGCTGTCAGTCACCCAGGTACCTTCCTCCCGCAATTTAGGGGTGATTACCTTCCTGTAGCTCCTGTCTATCACCTCCTCATTCTTCTGTATGTGTCAAAGGACATTCAGATGCAGTTGCAGTTCCTTAACACAGTCTCTATAGAGCTGCAGATGTCACCTTGTGCAGATGCAGTTATCAGGGAGACCAGAGGTCTCCTAAAGTTCCCAGTTCTCATTTAAGGAACATACAACAAAATCTGGACCCATTCTCAGCGTACTGACTATGTACTAACAGAAAAAAGCCTTACTAATGAATCTGTGCTTGACCAGGCCTGTTGTCACAGAAACCTGTTGAGCCAAAGCTGGGCCACCCTAAACAGTGCCTCACTCCAACAATGGCTGCTCTGCTTTCACCTGCTCTCTTTTTATTGGCTCAAATAAGACTCACTCCCAACGAGACTTGCATTTTTCAAACAGCTCCCATCCTGCAATATGTCATTCTCTCACACACTGCTTCAAACAATGACTCATTCCTGATGAGTCTTGCACTTTTTAAACAGCTCCTGCCCTGCACGATGTCAGTTTCTCACTTGCTGCTTCAAACAATGACTCACTCCTGATGAGACTTGCAGCTTTTAAATGGCTTCTGCCCTGCACGATGTCACTCTCTCACTTGCTACTTCAAGTAATGGCTCACTCCTGACGAGCCATGGAGGTTTCAAACGGCTCCCCTGCCTCTCAATATTGTTCTATTATGTGGTAAGAAAATTGGTGGATGTGACTAAACTTATCTGTGTACTTCTCGGTCTCTTCACCCACTTCTGAAAATTCTGTCTGCCCATGCCATAAAATATTCCTACACTCTACTTCCACCCTACTTTGAGGAAGAAACTGCCAAAGCCACTCGGTCCTCTGAGAGAGAATATTTTCATTCCAGCTATTTTGACCCACTTTTTTTCCCAGTAACTTGTATCTAAATTCTCCCACATGGGGAAGCATTTTCTTCACATTCATGTTATATTTAAATTTATTCCCTAAAACCCCGGCACAACTTGCACAGCTTTTTCCTCATTAGACAACTTGTCATTCTCAACATATAAGTTTAGTAAATCCTCTGCACTGCTTCCAACATTTGACATCCTTAAATTAGTGAACCAAAACAGTGCGCAGTATTCCCCATATTGAGAGCATTATGTGTCAAAATGGGCTATTGCATATTTTCCAGATATTTAGGCAGTTACTTAACCTTACCTGCACAGCTCACCATGCATGGACTGTATTCAGAGGAAGCAGAAGTTGTAGCATATGCCAGATGAGGAATCAGCAGCAGCTGGAAGGCCACCTTAACACTTGCATCAAGTGATTAGAAAAGTGAGATAGTAAAAGTGTCTTTTTTCCCACTTGTGCCCCAGTAATCAAACAGTTCTTGTCAGAAGAAGTGGTATGGATTTTGATGAGGACCATTAAATGATGGTATTCGTGACTGTCATGATGCCTTGCAAATATTTATTGATCTCTGCTGTGGGAAGAGTCTTTTCTAACAATATGTGCTGTCGAGCAACTCTACGGATCTCTGACATCCAGCAAAAGAGATGGCGTGAAACAGACTGAGCAGTTAGTTGCATTGAAGAATTCTCACACATGCTAAGCCAGGTAGTAAAAGACACACTATTTCAACATTTTTAAAGTATGAGAATAAAAACTGGAAAGTGTGTATGAGATTAAGGAAGTAACAATATCTGTCTTTCAAAGCTTTATTTTTGTTTTAAGCTGATAAAAAACTTTGAAATATTTAGAGAATTACAATTCACATATGAAATTAATTTCTTAAGCCTGAGGTTGATGCTTAGTGGTTAATATTGCTAGCATGCTATTCAAAATGTGTTTACATCACCTCCTAATACAAAGTTTATTATTTTCACTGCAGGAGAAGTTCATAAATGGCACCATGGTAACATAGTGCTTAATACAACACTATTACAGCTCAGAGGATCGGAGTTCAGAGTTCAATTCCACATCTGCTGTAAGGAGTTTGTACATCCCCTGTGTGTTTCCTCCAGGTGCTCTAGATTTTTCCCACAGTCCAAAGATAGAAACATAGAAAACTTACAGCATATTACAGGCCTTTCAGCCCATAATGTTGTGCTGACCATGTAACCTCCTCTAGAAGCTGCCTAGAATTGACCTACTGCATAGCCCTCTATTTTTCTAAGTCCATGTACCTATCTAAGAGTTCCTTATAAGACCCGTTTGTATCAGCCTCTACCGTCTTCGCTGCCAGTACATTCCACACACCCATCACTCTCTGTGTGAAAAACTTACCTCTGACATTCCCCTTGTACCTACTATAAGCACCATAAAATTATGCCCCTTTATGTTAGCCATTTCAGCCGTGGGAAAAAGCCTCTGGCTATCCACACAATCAATGCCTCTCATCATCTTATACACCTCTATCAGGTCACCTCTCATCCTCCATCACTCCAAGGAGAAAAGGCCAAGGTCACTCAACCTATTCTCATTAGGCATGCTCTCCAATCCAGGCAACATCCTTGTAAATCTTCTTTGCACTCTCTCTATAGTATCCACATCCTTCCTGTAGTGACGTGACCAGAACTGAACACAGTACTCCAAGTGGGGCTCTAACTAAGGTCTTAAATAGCTGTAACATTACCTCACAACTCTTGAACTCAATCCCATGGTTGATGAAGGCCAACACATCATACACGTTCTTAACAACACTGTCAACCTGCGCAGCAGCTTTGAGTGTCCTATGGACACGGACCCGAAGATCTCACAGATGCTCCACACTGCCAAGAGTCTTACCATTAATATTATATTATGTCTTCAAATTGGACCTACCAAAATGAACCACTTCACAATTATCTGGGTTGAACATCATCTGCCACTTCTCAGCCCAGTTCTGCATCCTATCAATGTCCCACTGTAACCACTGATGACCCTCCAGACTATCTACAACACCCCCAACTTTTGTATCATCAGCAAACTTACTAACCCACCCTTCTACTTCCTCATCTTGGTCATTTATAAAATCAAAAAGAGGAGGGTCCCAGAACTGATCCCTGCGGATCACCACTGGTCACTGCCCTCCATGCAGAATACAAACCATCCACAACCACCCTTTGCCTTCCATGGTCAAGCCAATTCTGGATCCACAAAGCAAGGTCTCCTTGGATCCCATGCCTCATTACTTTCTGAATGAGCCTCACATGGGGAACCTTATCAAATGCCTTACTGAAATCCATATACACTACATCTACTACTCTACCTTCATCAATGTGTTTTGTTATATCCTCAAAGAATTCAGTCAGGTTTGTAAGGCATGATCTTCCCTTGATAAAGCCATGCTGACTATACCTAATCAGATTATGTCTCTCCAAATGCTCATAAATCCTGCCTCTCAGGACTTTTTCCAACAACTTGCCCACTGAAGTAAGACTCAATGGTCTATAATTTCCTGGATTATCTTTACTCCCTTTCCTGAACAAGGGAACAATGTTTGCAACCTTCCAATCATCTGGTACTTCTCCCTTCCTTATTAATGAAGCAAGGATCATTGCCAGAGGCTCAGCAACCTCCTTCCTTGCTTCCCATAGTAGCTTGGGGCATATCTTCTCTGGTCCCAGCGATTTATCTAATTTAATACCTTCCAAAATCTCCAGCACATCCTCTTTCTTAATGTCTATACACTCAAGCGTTTCAGTCTGCTGTAAGTCATCCCCACAATTGCCAAGGTCTTTTTACCTGGTGAATACTGAAGCAAAGTATTCATTAATTACCTCAGCTATCTCCTCCAGCTCCAAGGACATGTTTCTACTCTCACTCCTGATTGGTCCTATTCTCACACGGCTCATTCTCTTGCTCTTCACATACTGGTAGAATGCCTTGATGTTTTCCATAATCCTGCTCGCCAAGGCCTTCTGATGGCCCCTTCTAGCTCTCCTAATTTCACTCTTGAGCTCCTTCCTAGTAACGATGTAGTTTTCTAGAGCTCTAACAGTATCGAGTTCCTTGAACCTTTCTGAAGCTTTTCTTTTCTTCTTAACTAGATTTGCTACATCCTTTGTACACCATGGTTATTTTACCCTACCATCCTTTCTTTGCCTCAGTGGAACATACCCATGCAGAACACCACGATCCCTGAACATTTGCCACATTTCTGCCGTGCATTTCCCTGAGAAAATCTGCTCCCAAGTTCCTGACTAATAGCATCATATTTCTCCCTACCCCAATTAAGTGTTTTCCCAGATTGTCTGCTCCTAACCCTCTCCAGTGCTATAGTTAAGGAGATACCAGATTGGAGTCCAATTGGTCATTGTAAACCTAGGATTAAACTGTTGGACTGCATCCACACTTCCGTGTTTGACCACTTTTCTGTGCTCAAGAATTACTGCCAGATTCCTGGTACACAAAATATAAAATCAAAAAATGAAATGAAATCATTAGGAATAGGTGACATAGGATCAGAAGATGTAGAATCCTTGTGGGTAGAGTTAAGAAACTGCAAGAGTAAGAAAATCCTGATGGAAGTTATTTACTGACCTCCAACCAATAGCCAGGACATGGTTACAAATTACAGCAGGAGATAGAAAAAGCATGTCATAAAGGCAATGTTACATTAATCATGGGGGATTTCGATATGCATCCAGATTAGGAAAATCAAGTTGATGCTGGATCCCAAGAGACAGAATTTGTGGAATGCCTCCAAGATGGCTTTTTGGAGCAGCTTGTGGTTGAGCCCACTAGGGGATCAATCATTCTGGATTGGGTATTGTGTAATGAACCGGAGCTGATTAAGAAGCTTAAGGTAAAGGAACCCTTGGGAATGTGTTAGAATTCACCCAGCAAATTGAGGAGAAGCTGACATCGGATTTATCAGTATGATAGTGGTGTAGAGGGAATTACAAAGGCATGAGAAAAGAGCTGGCCAAATTTGTCTGGAAGGAGACACTAGCCATACATGAGGTAGCTTAACAAGATAAGAGCTCATGGTCTTACAGGAAAGATACTAACATGGATAGAACATTCACTGACTGGCTGGGTGCAAAGACTGGGAATAAAGGGAGTCTTTTCTTCCTACAGATGCTGCCTGGCCTGCTGCGTTCACCAGCAACTTTGATGTGTGTTGCTTTTCTGGTTGGCTACTTGTGACTAGTGGTTGTTCCACAGTTGTATGTTGTGACCGCTTCTTTGTACATTGTATGTCAACAATTTGGATGATGAAATTGAATGTTTTGTGGCCAAGTTTGTGGATGATACAAAGATTGGCAGAAGGGCAGGTAGTGTTGAGGAAGCGGAGAGGCTGCAGAAGGACTTGGATAGATTAGGAGAATAGGCAAGGAGGTGGCAGATGGAATACAGTGTTGGAAAGTGTATGGTCATGCACTTTGGTAAAAGGAATAAAAGCTTAGTCTATTTTCTAAACAGGGAGAACATTCAAAAATCTGAGGTGCAAAGGGATTTGGGAGTCCTTGTGCAGGATTCCCTAAAGGTTAATTTCCAGGTTGAATTGGTGGTGAGGAAGCAAATGCAATGTTAGCATTCATTTCAAAAGGACTGAAATATAAAAGCAAAGATGTAATGCTGAAGTTTAATAAGGACTGGTGAGGTCTCGCTTGGAATATTGTGAGCAGTTTTGGGCCCCTTATTTAAGAAAGGATGTGCTGACATTGGAGAAGGTTCAGAGGAAGTTCACCAAAATATTCTGGGAATGACAGGGTTATGATCTGAGCAGCGATTGAAGGCTCTAGGCCTGTTTTTGCTGGAATATAGAAGATCGAATGTTGAAAGGTTGTGATAAAGTGGATATAATGAGGATGCTTCCTTTTGTGGGGGAGTCTAGGACCAGAGGGCACAGCCTCAAAATAGAGGGTCCATCTAGAACAGAGATGAGGAGGAATTTCTTTAGCCAGAGAGTGGTGAATCTGTGGAATTCGTTGCCACAGGCAGCTGTGGAGGCCAAGTTATTGGGTGCATTTAAGGTGGAGGTAATAGGTTCTTGATTAGTCAGAGTGTTAAAGATTATGGGGAGAAGACAGGAGAATGTGATTAAGAGGGAAATCGATCAGCCATGATGAAATGGTGGAGCAGACTTGATGGGCTGAATGACCTAGTTCTGTTCCTATGTCCTATTGTCTTATGGTCTAAAATTATCAACTATGTTTTATAAAAATTGTACATAAGTAATGCTGGGCTGAAGTTTCTGTTTCTCTTTCAGCCTACAATTCTCTTGGTTAATTACTTTCAATTAGTCACAGAACATAATAAGAAATGTACATCACAGATGCTGAGTGGCTCCTTAAAGCCCTGTTGGCAAACATGAAAATTTATTTCTAAATCCTCCTCACTACCAAGGGACTTCCTAAGAAAAATGTTTTCTTTCTCCACTGTGAAGCCCAGAATCTGCAGTGTAACCTCAGGAGATTCTGCAGATACTGGAAATTCAGAGCAACACACACAAAATGCTGGGGAAACTCAGCAGGTCAGGCAGCATCTATAGAAATGAATAAACAGTTGGCATTTTGGGCTGAGGCCCTTCATTAGGATTGGAAAGAAAGTGGGGAAGAAGCCAGAATAAAAAGGTGAGGGCTGGGGAAGAAATACAATGTAAAAGGTGATAGGTGAAGCCAGGTGGGAGGTAATAGGTGGAAAATATAAAGAGCTGGAGAAGAAGGGATCGATTGGAGAGGAGGGTGGGCAATGGGAGAAAGAGAAAAGAGAAGGGGCACCTGAAGGGAGGTGACAGGCAGGTGAGGAGAAAAGAAGAGGTAAAGGGGAGCCGGAGTGGAAAATGTAAGCAGAGGGAAGGAGGAGGTGGGAAATTACTGGAATGTAGAGAAATCAATGTTCATGCCATCAGGTTGGAGGCTACCTAGATGGAATATGAGGTGCTGCTCCTTCAAACTGAGAGTGGCCTCACTGAGTCAGAAGAATAGGCCCTGGATTGACATGTCAGAATGGAGATCAGAATTAAAACGGTTGGCCACAGGGAAATTCTGCTTTTTGCAAATGGAGTGAAGGTGCTCAACAAAGCAGTTCCCCCAATCTACATCAGGTCTCACCAATATAGAGGTGGCCACATCAGATCCAATAAAAGATTTGCAGATGAAATGTTGCCTCACTTGGAAAGACTGTTTGGAGCACTGAGTGAAGATGATGGAGGAGGCGATGGACAGGTGTAACACCTCTGCTTGCAAGGATAAGTGCCATGAGGGAAATTGGTGGGAAGGAACAAATAGACAAGGGAATCACATAGATTGCAATCCCTCAGGAAAGCAGAGTGTGGAGGGGGAAACATAAAGATCTATTTGATGATAGGATCCTGTTTAAAATGGTGAAAATTCCAGAGAATGATGCGGTATTCATACAATTTGCTGCCTTTTGCATGTTAGTTGTTTGTCCATCTTTGTTGTTTCATTGATTCAGAATCAGGTTTAATATCAACGGCATATATCATGAAATTTGTTACCTTTGCGGCAGCAGTACAATAAAATATATAATTTACAGAAAAAAATCAGTGAATTACAGTAAGTATATATACATTTATTTAAAATAGTTAAATTACCTGGAAACAGAGAGGCATCTGTAGTGTAGGTGACCTATATATTAAAGGAAACTTTGCCTCATTTGCGCAGTTACAAGCAGTTTACAATATCCCTGCATCTAGTTTTTTTAGATATTTACAAATTCGAGATTACGTTAGGAAATATATATCTAACTTCGAATTTTTAGACAAACATGAGTCCCTGGAGGCAATAAATAAATTTGATCCTGTTACTGGTAGTGCGGTATCCTATTTTTATTAGATCCTACATAATGGAGCTCGGGTGAATACTGCAGGTCTTAAACAGGCATGGGTGGATTAATTGTGAATAGAACTGACAGAGGCAGTCTGGGATGAGTGTCTAAAGAGTATACATGATTGTTCGGTCAACGTCAGACACAGACTTATACAGTTTAAAACAATACATAGACTTCATTATTCCAAAGAAAAGTTGCACAGTTTTTTACCCTGATGTTTCACCAGTTTGTAATAGATGTAAATCTGTGGACAGTAACTTGTCACGTTCATTCTGGTCATGTTGTAAGCTTTATGCATACTGGAAAAGTATTTGTCACTGTTTCTCTGAGGCTTATGGGAAACGGTGGGAACCAGACCCGCTTATAGCCATCCTTGGAGCAACAAGCTCCCTATCTTCAGCCAATAAGTATGAAAAAAAGGCTGTATTGTTTGGCATGGTGATTGCTAAGAAGTTAATACTGCAAATGTGGAAAATGGACTCTGTGCCTACATATGATCTGTGGCTGAGGGAACTGGCAAATACTTTACATTTGGAGAGATTGAGACTATGTAATGAGGACAGAGGGGACATCTTTGAAAGGATATGGGGTCCTGTATTGGACTTTCTTACGGGGTGAGGACTGAGGTTTTTTGGTGCCGTGCACTTCTGCTGTGTAGATCTTACTTTTGCCTTTATATATTTCTCCCTTTTGCTGCTCAATATTTAATTAGATTTTGTTAAGGTCATGGTTTTTGTAGATGTGCTTTTTTTTGTTTTAAGAATATTAAAAATAGGTAATTTAAATAAGTAGTGCTAAAACAGAAATAAAGAAAGTAGTGAGGTAGTGTCCATGGGTTCGATGTCCATTCACAACTTGGATGGCAGAGGGGAAGAAGCTGTTCCTGAATCATTGAGTATATGCCTTCAGGCTTCTGTACCTTCTTCCTGATGGTAGCAATGAGAACAAGGCATGACCTGGGTGGTGGGGGTCCTTAATGATCGCATCTTTCCTTGAAGATGTCCTGGATACTTGTGTTTCTTTGTACTTACTGTGAATGCCCACAAGAAAATGAATCTCAGGGCAGTATAAGGTGACATATATGTATTTTAATTTTTAAAAACTTACTTCATACTTTGAACTTAAAATTTTGATTTATTTTCCCTCTCAACCCCATTCTCCTGCCTTCCCCCTGTAACCTTTAATGCCTCTAGTAACCAAGAAGTTCTTAACATCCATTGTAAGTATACCCAATGACTTGGCTTCCACAGCAGCCTGTAGCAATGAATTGCACTGATTCACTAGATTCTGCATTATCCCTCATCTCTTTTCTAAAGGGACTTCAATAGGACCAACCAGGGTAGGTCTTACGCAGTGAACGGTAGGACAGTAAGGAGTGTGGTAGAACAAAGGAATACAGGTCCATAATTCATTGAAAGTGGGATTACGGGTAGATGGCATCATAAAGGAAACCTTTGGCACATTGGCATTCATAAATCAAAGTATTGATTACAGTACTTGATTACACTCTTCCTTCAGTTAGTCCTGACGAAGGGTCTCGGCCTGAAACGTCGACTGCACCTCTTCCTACAGATGCTGCCTGGCCTGCTGCGTTCACCAGCAACTTTGATGTGTGTTGCTTATTGATTACAGTAGATGGGATGTTATGTTGAAGTTGTGTAAGACGTTGGTAAGGTTTAATTTGGAATACCTGTATTGTGTGTATTTTGATCACCTGCCTACAGGAAAGATATGAATAAATTTGAAAGAGTACAGCAGAGAAAATTTACAAGGATGTTTGCAGGGCTGGAGGGCCTGAGTTAGAAAGAGAGGTTGAATGGTTTAGGACTTTATCCTTGGAATTGAGGATTGAGAAGAGATTTGATAGAGGCTTACAAAATTATGAGGAGTACAGATAGATAGGCTTTTCTTCCACTGAGTTTGGGTGGGACTACAACTAGAGGTCATAGGTTAAGGTGAGAAGTTTAAGGGGAAGATGAAGGGAAACCTGTTCACTCAGAGGTTCATGAGTGTGTGGAATGAGTCTATGGTGTGGGTGCAGGTCATTGGGACTCAGCAGTTTAAATGTTTCAGCAGGGACTAGATGGGCCAAGGGGCCTGTTCCCGTGCTGTACTTTTCTATGATTCTGCGACTCTAATCTTATTAACCTTGTGCCAATTTCCACATGGCTCAGACAACAATCCAAAGATTATTACTCTTTTGGCTCTGTGTTTTACTTTGGCCCCTAGCTGCTCAAAATCCCTCAGCAGCACCTTGCAATACCTTCTGCGTCTAAAGTTTTATTTTAAACGTGCAAATTTAACGTTCAGATTCTTTCTCAAAAGGTAAATTTTTGCTGCACATTTTAGTGATTGTTTTTTTTAAACGCCTGTTGGAACTGCTGAATTTAAATCTCGGATAAAGAATAGCGGTAGCCATGTGACATGCTGAAGTAATGCGCCGTCAGGGCGTTCCTAATTTATCTGTTACTTGGGCGGGTTCCTTAGATACCCTCCGGAATTATAACCAACACAGAGCGCACGGAATGGGCATACGCCACCGACTGCATCCCACACCATGAAGAGAAAATGCATTTGTGAGATCTGCACCTGTGGGTATGTAAATAGTGCAAATACCTAGGAGCAGAAACAATAAAGCAGTTAATATTCAGACCCGGAATATTCTCCCGGTGGAAGTATTGCTAACTGAGTGTAGAGTAAAAATGGTTCAAAATGTGCACGTACATAAACTGGAGCTCCTGCAACCAAAAGATTTGGGTGTACAGCGCGCGCGAGAATTTAGCCATGTGGGTTACTTGAATACAACATGGGACTCACTTTTGCTTTAACCTGTTTTAGGGTTGAAGGTAAAATCCATTATCCGAGAACTACAAATGTTGGATTAAATAGAAAATTTCGAAAGGGTCCTATCAATGCCTATAAAATGTGGTATAATCCTAAGGGTTATCGTTTAATCGATTTGGATAATATATACTGTTTGGCAAGCAGTAAAACTGTGATGTAAGGAAGTGACTTATAAAACATAATACGTAACTATAGAAACGGTGCTGTTTTTATATAGTGTGGCACTTTCACAACTACAGCAGTCGGTGACTAGGGCAGAATACATTTTCAGATGTTATGTAACTGATCAAAATAAAGCTTCAGAATATCTTCTAGTTTATGCCAGTATGAAATCGACACAAGAATAAAGCAAACTCTCGCTAAGCGGCAAATGCACCCTCCATCTGACCGATTTATCATTAGTGCTGTTGATCCCGGCGACGATAATCACCCCACTGGGAAAAATAAGGTACTTTGATCAAGTGTGCTGCATCAGTTTTTGAACTATCACGACGATAACAGTAAGGTAATATTGTACAGGAAGATCAGTATGACGAGGGAGATAGTGGAATCTGATTACCGACAGATGCTCACCGAGTTACATGGAAGGTCGATTCAGACGTTAACTGACATGCTGAAAATGTGATTTTAGAGAAGACCGCACAGTTACACTAATGCAGTGACGGTCCTTTGAAATTGTTTGATCCTCCCTCACTTCCCAAGATCTGTGGGTGGGAAATAGTGTTGTGTTTAACGGTGTGCTTTCTGTTAGCGGGTGATAATCACCATGCCTGTTACCAGATTTATTTCGGTTTCCATGTTAAACATTTGCTGTCTCTGAAAACTTGGTGATCTTGACATGGATGGAATTTCTTTTTATTTTAAAGGGCATAAAATCCTCAACTGACATCGCAGATTAGAGTTTCTCACAAATTAAAATTTTTTTAACATGGATTGAGATATTTTGTATCAACCGTTCTCTAATTTTTAAGCAGAAGACAACGTGGAGTTGCTGCAGAATTGTTCTGAACCATGATCATAAGAGGAGAAAAAAAATTAATCAGCTCATTGTCCTTGAGGTTTCTATTAGTCCCACCTCCTGATTAAATTGTCATGTCTCTTCAAAAATTGCATCCGAAATTCAACATTATATGTTCCCTCCCGACCCTAGTCATCGTTGCTGATCACCTTAAATTTGCATCCTTTGGCTATGGATCAACTGAAAGTACTTTTCCTTATATTTTTAATATTTTTCCTATTTTTTAAAAAAAAATCAAAACCTCTATCTTTCTTTTCTCTGCTTCACTGAGAACAATGTCAGTTACTTAGTTTCCTGAGGTAACTAGCCCTTGGTACAAGTCAAGTAAATTTCCTCTGCACCATTTTAAACGTTGACATAGAAACATAGAAAAAATAAAATTTACAGCACATTACAGGCCCTTCAGCCCAGAATGTTGTGCCAACCATGTAACCTTCTCTAGAACCAGCCTAGAATTACCCTACCACATGCCCTCTATTTTTCTAATCTCTATGTACCTGTCTCTTAAAAGACCCTACTGTATCCACCTCCACCACCTATGCTGGTAGTGCATTCCACACACCCACCACCTTGTGTGAACAACTTACTACTGACATGCCCTTGTACCTTCTTCCAAGCACCTTAAAACTATGCCCTCTCATGTTAGCCATTTCAGCCCTGGGAAAAAGCTTCTGGCTAGCCACTTATCAATGCATCTTATCCTCTTAAACACCTCTATCAAGTCACCTCTCATCCTCCATTGCTCCAAGGTGTCACAGTGAGGCACTGGGAACAGACCCAAATGCAAGACACAGACACTGAAGTACTAGGAACAGGACTTGACTAGAGTAGGGATGTGACAGGATACAGGCAAGGAACAGGGACAAGAACTCAGACTTGGGCTAGGGAAAACGGGAGCAGGACTAGGAAACAAGGCTTCGACTCCAAGCCTGAGACTGGACAAGGACCCAGAACCTGGGTCTTGCCTTAGGCTTGGATCCCAGAACTAGGCAAGGACAGGACATGGCTGGGGCCTTGGGTCTTGAGCTTGGCTGCAGGCTGGGGCCTTGGGTCTTGAGCTTGGCTGCAGGCTGGGGTCTTCAGGCTTGGGTTCTTGGAGCTTGGCTTGGGATCATCCAGGTTTGGGTTCTTGGAGCAACTCCTGGGCAGGACATGGAAGGACAGACCCAACCACAGGGTAACAGTAAACAACCTGTTTGCCCAACAGAGGCAAGGGACAGGAAGAGACAGAACCAACCACAGGGTAACAGCAATCAGCCCAGCTTACCCAACAGAGGCAAAGACAGGAAAGGAGCTCAATCCAGGGTGGCTCTGAGTCACAGGACAGCCTACAACCTTGGCTGGCTACAGAAATACCCAAATCCATACCATGATGACTGCTCCAACAAGTGGCAACAAGGAGTGGTCCTCCAACCAGGCCTAGAGATCACAAATGGTTTTACTAGCTTTCCATCAGCAGGTTGTTCCAAGGGGGACTGACAAGACAAACCAGCAGCTCACACTTAACCCCAAGGCTGCTTATATTCCAAGCCCCAAGATGGGAATCAGGTGCCTATGATTAACTCAACCAAATGAGGGACAGCTGGAAGACCCGGAGTCCTGAGTTCACGGACCGGACCGTGAACCGGAATGTGGTCTTCATGGACCAGACCATGACACAAGGAGAAAAGGCCAAGCACACTCAACTTATTCTCATAAGGTATGCTCTCCAATCTAAGCAACATCCTTGTTAATCTCCTCTGCACTAACTCTAGGTACCCACATCCTTCCTGAATTGAAACACAGTACTCAAAGTGGGGTTCTCTAAGGCCTTATATAGCTGTAACATTACATCATAGCTCTTGAACTCAATCCCATAGTTGATGAAGGCCAACACACTATACACCTTCTTAGCAACACCATCAACCTGCGCAGCAGCTCTGAGTATCTTATGGACATGGACCTCAAGATCTTGCTGATCCTCCACACTGTCAAGAGTCTTACTATTAATAGTATATTCTGTCTTCAAATTTGACATACCAAAATGAACCACTTCACACTTATCTGGGTTGAGCTCCATCTGCCACTTTCCAGCCCAGTTCTGCATCTTTTTCATGTCCTGCTGCAACCTCTGACAACCCTCCAGACTATCCATAACACCCCCAACCTTTGTAACATCAGCAAACTTACTAACCCACCCTTCCACTTCCTCATCCAGGTCATTTATAAAAATCACAAAAAGGAGGGTCCCAGAACAGAACCCTGTGGATCACCATTGGTCACTGCCCTCCATGCAGAATACAAACAATCCCCAACTACCCTTTGTCTTCTGTAGTCAAGCCAATTCTGGATCCACAAAGCAAGGTCTCCTTGGATCCAATGCCTCATTACTTTCTGAATAGCCTCATATGGAGAACCTTATCAAATGCCTTACTGAAATCAATATACACTACATTCACTGCTCTACCTTCATCAGTGTGTTTTGTTACATCCTCAAAAAATTCTATCAGGTTTGTAAGGCATGATCTGCCCTTGACAAAGCCATGCTGACTATCCCTAATCAGATTATGTCTCTCCAAATGTTCATAAACCCTGCCTCTTAGGATCTTCTCCAACAACTTGCCCACCTCTGAAGTAAGATTCAATAGCCTATAATTTCCTGGGTTACCTCTACTCCCTTTCTTGAACAAGAGAACAATGTTTGCAATTTCCTATCCTCTGGTACTTCTCCCTTCCCTATTGATGAGGCAAAGATCATTGACAGAGGCTCAGTCTTCTCCTCCCTTGCTTCCCACAGTAGCCTGGGGTATATCTTCTCTGGTCCCAGTGACATATTAACTTAATACTTCCAAAATCTCCAGCACGTCCTCTTTCTTAATGTCCATACACTCAAGCGTTTCAGTCCGCTTTAAGTCATCCCCGTAATTGCCAAGATCCGTTTCAATGGTGAATACTGAAGCAAAGTATTCATTAAGTATCTCCGTTACCTCCTCTGGCTCCACGCACATGTTTTCACTCTCACTCCTGATTGGCCCTATTCTCACACGGCTCATCCTCTTGCTCTTCACATTCTTGTAGAATGCCTTGGGGGTTTCCTTAATCCTGCTTGCCAAGGCCTTCTCATGGCCCCTTCTAGCTCTCCTAATGTCATTCTTGATCTCCTTTCTGCACTCTTGTCATTTTCTAGAGCTCCAGCAGTACCTAGTTTCTTGAACCTTTCGTAAGCTTCTCTTTTCTTCTTAACTAGATTTTCTACATCCTTTGTACACCTTGGTTCTTTTACCCTACCACCCTTTCCTTGTCTCAATGGAACATATCTATGCAGAATGCCATGCAAAAGTTCCCTGAACGTTTGCCACATTTCTGTTGTGCATTTCCCTGAGAACATCTGCTCCCAATTTATCTTCCCAAGTTCCTGCCTAATAGCTTTTTATTTCTCCCTACCCCAATTAAACATTTTCCCAAATTTTCAGCTCCTATCCTTTTCCGGCGCTATGGTAAAGGAGATACGGTTCTGATCACTACCTCCAAAATGCTCTCCCACTGAGAGATTTGATACCTGACCAGGTTCATTTCCCAATACCAGATCAAGAACAGACTGTCCTCTGGTTGGCTTATCTACATATTGTGTCAGGAAACCTTCCTGAACACACCTAACAAACTCCACTCCATCTTAGCACCTTCGCTAAGGAGATGCCAGTCAATATTAGGAAAGTTAAAATCACCCATCACGATAACCCTATTATTATTGCACCATTCCAGATTCTGCCTCCCTATCTGCTCCTCGATGTATCTGTTACTACTGGGAATAACACATAACACACCCAGTAGATTTATTGCCCCATTCCTGTTTCTGACTTCCACCCACTATGACTCACTAGACAGTCCCTCCATGACTTCCTCCTTTTCTGCAGCCATGACACTATCCGTGATAGCAATGCCACACCCCCACCTCTTTTGCCTCCCTCCCTGTTCTTTTTGAAACATCTAAAGCCTGGCACACTCAGCAGCCATTCCTGCACATGAGTTATCCAAGTCTCCGTAATGGCCACAACGTCATAATTCCTGTTCGAATGCCCGCAAAGCTCTCTTTTTATGCTCGCTTCGCCACCCTGTGAGTAAACTCTTTGAAGTGCTCTGCTCTTGATGCTGATCGGACCTCTGGAATGTCTGAATGCCCACAAAGCTCTCCTTTTATACCAGCTTCACCAACCTGCGAGTAAATTCCTTGCAGTGCTCTGCTCCCGACACTGATCGGACCTCTGAAATGCCATTAGTCCCAAATTATGATGCTGAAAGTTGGATGCAATATTCCACTGAGACCAACAAATGTTCAAGCAGACAGCATAACTTTCATGATGTTGCACTCTATACCACCATTGATTAATGTCAAAGATCCTTCCCCCTTTTTAGCATCTTCTCAATTTGATCTGCCCTTCAAGTGGATTGGATACCAAACTGTCAGCCTAATCATGCCTGTAGCATGATAACACTGACAGTAAAGTTGTCACCACACAGGGATCAATCCTGAACTCCAGTGCTATCTCTGTAACTGCATGGGTTTTCCTAGCTGTTCAGGTTTCCTCGCACATCACAGAGATTAGGAGACAGACGGGATAACTGGCCACTGTCCTAGTGTTACGTGAATCGAAGGATCTGTGGGGAGAATAAAGTGGGATTAGTGTAAATTGAAACTTGACTCAACTATACCTCTTCCCACCCTGCCACATGCAAAAATGCCATTCCCTATTCCCAGTTCCTCCGTCTCCGCCGCATCTGCTACGAGGATGAGGTTTTCCGTTCCAGGACATCTCAAATGTCCTCTTTCTTTAAGGATCGTGGTTTCCCTTCTGCTGTCATCAATGATGCCCTCACCCGCATCTCCTCCATTTCCCGCACTTCGGCTCTCACCCCATCCTCCCGCCAACACAACAGGGACAGAGTTCCCCTTGTCCTCACCTACCACCCCACCAGCTTCCGGATCCAACACATTATCCTCCGCAACTTCTGCCACCTTCAACAGGACCCCACCACTAAGCACATCTCTCCCTCTCCACCCTCTCTGCCTCCCGCAGGGATCGGTCCCTCCGTGGCTCCCTGGTCCACACGTCCGTCCCCACGGATCTCCCACCCGGCACTTATCTCTGTAAGCGCAAGTGCTACACCAGTCCCTACACCACCATTCAGGGCCCCAGACAGTACTTCCAAGTGAGGCAACACTTCACATGTGAGTCTGTTGAGGTCATCTATTGCATCTGGTGCTCCCAGTGCGGCCTGCTCTACATCGGTGAAACCCAACGCAGATTGGGGGACTGCTTCGTCGAGCACTCCACTCCGTTCGCCACAACAGACAGGATCTCCCAGTAGCCACCCACTCCAACCCTGCTTCCCACTCCCATTCAGATATGTCCATACATGGCCTCCTCTACTGCCATGACGAGGCCAAACTCAGGTTGGAGGAGCAACACCTCATATACCGTCTAGGTAGTCTCCATCCCCTTGGTATGAACATAGAATTCTCCAACTTCCAGTAATTCCCTCCCCCTCCCTTCCCCTATCCCTATTTCACTTTGCTCCCTCCCCCAGCTGCCTACCACCTCCCTCATGGTTCCGCCTCCTTCTACTACCCATTGTGTTTTCCCCTATTCTTTCTTCACCTTTCCTGCCTATCACCTCCCTGCCTCCCTTCTCCCACCCCTTTATCTTTCCCCTTACTGGTTTTTCACCTGGAACCTACCGGCCTTCTCCTTCACACCCTCCACCCACCTTCTTTATATGGCCTCTGCCCCTTCCCTCTACAGTCCTGACGAAGGGTTCCGGCCCGAAACGTTGACTGATCGTTTCCACAGATGCTGCCCAACCTGCTGAGTTCCTCCAGCGTGTTGTGAGTGTTGCTTTGACCCCATCATCTGCAGAGTATTTTGTGTTTACGAAAGTCTACCTATGTGAGTCTTGAATCTCTCATCTGTGGGAGAGAATTCCTTGCATTCACGGTCCTCTTAGATAATGGATAATGCATTATCCTGACACTGCACTCCAGTTCTGGGCTCCCACCCTCAGGACATGTACTCCTTAAAACACCCTAAAAATCTAGTTTCAGTTAGATCACCTCTCTAAGCTTCAGAGAACGTGGATCAATTTAGAATTCCTCCTCATAAGAATTTTAATTATTTGCTGACTTATAGAAAGAATGATAGAGTTGTACAGCATTAAAGCCATCCCTTGGTCCACCATGACCATCACGCTATGTACTGTATACTAATCCCATTGGCCTGCAATCATTCTATACCTTTCTCTGCCTTACTCATTCAAGTACCCATCCAGATACCTCTTAAATATTGTTACTTCCTGCCTCTACCACCTCCTCCAGCAATCATTTCAGCTGTCAGCTATTTGTGTGAAAAATTTGCCTCTCACCTTAAAACTATGTCCTCCAGATTTGGACACCCGTACCGTGGCAAGCAGACACTGGCCATCTCCTCTATACTTTCGATAATTTTATATACCCTTATCATGTCATCTCTCAGCCTCCTTCCCCCAGGGAAAACAGATGATCTCTCTTTATAACTCAAACCCTCCAATTGAGGCAACATTCTTGTGAATCTTTTCCACACCCTCTGTAATTACTTGTGTTTAATCTAATTCCTTATGGTAGGACAGGGGTTCCCAACCTTCTTCGCACTGCGGACTGCTTTAATATTGACGATATTCTTACAGACCGACCGATGGAGGCGGTGGGGGAGGTGTTCAGGTTCAACAGTGCGTGACAGGGAATGAGGAAAGGTGCAGCTGACTCATATCGTTTCATATTGCCAAATCATATCATTTCCTCGTGGCCCGATAGCACATGCTTTGCGGCCTGGTACCGGTCCATGGCCCGGTGGTTGGGGACCACTGTGGTAGGAGAATCACAGTATGCATTATTGTTGCGCTGCACTGACTTTTTATGAGCTTTTTTTTCAAGAGTGCATTTGTCAGGATAGTTAAGATGAAATCAGTGGATGTAGTGTATTTAAATATTCAAAACATTCTATGTTAGGTTTTAGGTTTAGGTTTAGGTTTTAGAAGTAGCGGAGCGATGCGCATCTAGCATTGAGAACTAATTAATTGGCCAGGAAAACTAGAATAATTAATAAGCTCAAAGACCCAGTGTAAAAAAATACATATCTCCTTTAAACACTTTCCTCTCATCTCAAAAATTATCCCTCTTGTTTTTGATATATGTACCTATCAAGCCTAAAGAATTCTGACTATCTACCCTATCTGTGCCTCTTATAATTATACCTATCTCTATCAGGTTATTCCTTAGCCTCCTTCACTCCGGGAAATACAAACTCAACCCATAAACTAAATCCTCCAACCCAGGAAACATCCTGGTAAATTTTCCCTGTGGAGCAAATAGATCCTTCCAACAGTCTGGCAATGAGAACTACATTCAATAATCCCTAAACGTGGTCTAACTATTGCTTTGTTGAGTTGCAACATAATATCTCAACTATTACATTCCAAATCCTGACCTATAAAGGCAATCATACCAAATGTTTTCTTCAACGCCCTACTCACTGGCCCTAAACTTTTTCTAATTCTCTTTTTAACAGACTGCAACTTGGAAGATTTCATTCTACCCACAGCCTCTGCATCCAATCTACATTTGACAGGCAGTCTCTTATGCTTCTAAAATTAGCTTCCCCCGATTTAGGATCAATACTTGAGTACAAACCTTATCCCTTTCTATAACTGCATTGAAACTTATACAATTATGATCACTGTTCCAAAAAGAAGTTCTCCAGTGATACTTTCATCCAGCTTCATTCCCAGAGATAAGGTCAAGTACTGCCCTGTCTCGAGTAGGACTCCACATGTGTTCACAAAAATTTCTCTGAGATGCACTTAACAAATTCAATCCCATCTAAACCTTTTGCAATAAAATAATCCAGTTCATGTTGGGAAATTTAACAGCCCCACCTCACTATAACCCTATTGCATTTACACCTCCTGTGATTTGCAAACAAAATGCTTTCCTCTATTTTCTGCTGACCATTGGGAGGTCTAGGATATAACTAACGGTGATCTCTCTTTGAAAGATCCTAAGCTCTTTAGTGCAATAACTCATTACTTTAAGAGGATAACTGACTCCATTACAATTCTAGGTCATAAAGTAAACTATGAGGATGATGTAAGGAGCTTGCAAAGGGATACAGGCAAGATCAATGGGCAAGAAAGTTGAAAGACAATATAATGTGAGAACATAAGAGGTTAATCATTTTAGGTGAAATAATAGAAGAGCAGAATATAGACTCAGAGTCCAATTTATTAGGTACCTCCTGTACCTAGTGTGTGCTCATGGTGCTCTGCTGCAATAGCCCATCCACTTCAAGGTTTGATGTGTTATGCATCCAGAGATGTTCTTCTGCACACCACTGTAATAAAATGTGGTTACTTGAGTTACTGTCACCTTGAACCAGCCTGGTCATTCTCCTCTGACCTCTCTCATTAACAAGGTTTTTTTCTGCCACCGAGCTGCTGCTAACTGGATGCTTTTTTTTGTTTTTCACACCATTCTCTGTGGCTATAGAGACTGTTGTGCGTGAAAATCTCAGTTTCTGAGATACCCAAGCCATCTCATTTGCACCATCAATCATTCCATGGTCAAAGTCACTTAGATCACACTTTTTACACATTCCGATGTTTGGTTTGAACAACAACCGAACCTCTTGACCATGTCTGCATGCTTTTATGCATTGAGTTGCTGCCATATGATTGTCTGATTAGGTATTTGCATTAATGGGCAGGTGTACCTAATAAAGTGGCCACTGAGATTTTAAGGAGAACATCGATTAAGTATTGGAATTCAGGAAGATTTGGTTAAATATTGGTGTTCACAAAGTCTTGACACACATAGTAGGCCACAAAGTTAATGTACAAGTACAGCAAGCAGTTTAGAAAGACAAATTACATGTTAGATTGTGTTGCAAGGAGAATGGAGTGCAAATTATGTGTTGCTACAACCATCAGGATTTGCTGAGCCACTCCTAGAATGCTGTCCAGTTATGGCCTCCTTAGTTCAGGAAGCATTTACTTGCCTTGGAGACAGTGTAACAATAATTTCCTTCATTAATTGGTTAGGTTGAGTGGGTGATTCCATGAAATGTTGAAAGGAATGTTCACTACCATTACAGGATGAGGAATTATACCAATAAATATATAAAATTCTGAATTGGTTTGCCATGGTAAATGCTGGATCATGGTTTCTCTTAGCTAGAGAGTCTAGAACTAGGGGAATACCATATCAGGTTAATAGCTTAACAATTAGGACTGAGGTTAAATGAATTTCTGCACTCAATAAGATGTACTCAATAAATCTACTGTAGAGTGCTGTGGATGTTCAGATGTTTGAAAATACAGGACACACCATGTGAAATTTCCCATCAAGTCCCGGTTAGCTCCAGTTCCCTTCCTCATAAACTGAGCTTGCCAGCAACACTCATGTCGTGTAAGCTAACATTAAAGATATGTTTAAGACTGAAGTTGCTAAAACATTGGCAGTCAGGGGAAACGAAAGGACATGGGAATTGGGCAGGAAGCAGGGATGAAGCTGAAGATCAACCATGCTTTCGCTGAGTGATGATGTGGGACTAGAAGTCTCATCACCAACTTTGATCTCTGATGGGATTTTTAGCTTTCTTATGTAGAGAAATACGCTTGACAGTCTCTACCACAATAAGCAAAATCATATGAATCCATTTATTCCTTTCTTCTAGATACAGTTTTTGAGAAGGAATATCAGCTGGATTTCTTGGGCCACTCCCTATTCTTTAGATATATTGGGTGGGATCTTAACTATATGTTAAAACAAATTTAAAGGCAACTAAGGGTAGTGACTAAATATAGGACTTATGACTTACAGAGCTACAGTATCTGCTTTATGTAGTAACGGCTCTCTTCCCTAAGAAAAGCAATCAATTAAGAAATTGTTTGACAGTTGGAACAGAGAAAAATTAAGGACAGAATAGAGTTTACTGGTAGTGTCCAAGCAACCGTAAATGTAATCTCAAGGTGCATGACCTGTAGAAGTTTAAACATTGACATTTATAAACAGTATTTAATACATTTGTATTTGAAGGGATTTTAAATGTCTGAAATGATGAAAAGTTTCTAAAATTTATGAGACTTTAAGTGAGTCTTAATTGAGTTAACAGTACCATGGTAAAGCAACTGAAGTCTTCATTGATTTTTAGCTTTAAATGATTTTACATTTTAGCTTTCAAAACATGGATTCTCCTTCCTGAGAAATGGGCAGAAATGTTAGACTACCTGTAGCAGGAAATTGCTTGAATTGCTATGCCCTGAAATAGGCACATAATGCCACCATAAACACAATAGCCCAACAGGCATTTTGGCAACTTGCACCTTTGAATCTACGTTAATTTTTTAAAGGAATAGAGCACAAGCTAAATATTCCATCTCTTGGAGATCTGATATAACTCACCTTTGAGGAAATAAATAGAAACCAATTGCCAAAAGAGAGATATAGATGGAATGGAGAATATTTTCAGAGGTGAAGTGGATTTCTGCTTGCTCTTTGCCTTTTTTATTTGCCAATTTATATTTCAGACATGGTACGAGGCACCCAGGTGCTTCACAAGCAGACTGTCGGATTGCAAATAGATAGTGCATCTTGGATAGGGTATTGTTTATGGGCTCGTTGTCCATTCAGAAATCTGATGGCAGAGGGGAAGAAGCTGTTCCTGAAATGTTCATTGTGTATCTTCAGGCATCTTCCTCCTTGGTGGTAGTAATGAGAAGAGGGCATGTCCTGGGTGATGGGGGTCCTTGATGGATGCCACCTTATTGAGGCATTGCCTTTTGAAGGTGGCCTTCATGCTGGGGAGGCTAGTGCTGATGATGGAGATGGCTGGGTTTTCAGCTTTCTGCAGTTTTCCTGATCCTGTGCAGTGGCCCCTCTGCACCAGACAGTGATGCAATCTCTTGTGTCAGTTAGTGAAGGAGAAATGAATTGCTTGGTATTTCAATTACCCAAGTGCTGTATTGATCTCCTCTGAAGGTCTGTGAGAAGATTACAGAATGATGATATGATCTAACTGAGCAATATTCAATTTGCTGTATCTTTGACAACACACTTCTGTGGCTCACATGCGAATTGCGAAGTTGTAATTCTACAAGGAGGAGGGCAGGTTGTTTAGGAATATGCCATATGATCAAAATCATATGTTAAAAACATAAGATCCACAAGGAGCAAGTGTGTAAGTAGGCCAAATGGCCAGTTAGGCCTGCTCTGCCATTCTCTAAGATCAGAAGTGACTGGGCCTTGGCCTCAACATCACGTTCTCACTGCCCCATTGACTTCCTTGTACTTCAACTGTCTGTCAGTCTTGCTCTAAACATTTCAACAATTCTGCCTTCACAGCTCTATGGGGTGCAGAACTGCAAAGATGAAATTCTTCCTTAGATCCATTGTAAATAGCAGACCTTTTATTTTTCAACCACTGCCCAAGATTATAATAAACTTATTGGGGGAGCCATCCTCTCCACATCCACCTTGGTTAAACTGCCCCTTAGGGTCTTGTGCTTCAATGGGATCAGCTCTTAATCTTTTAAGGTCAAGAACAATCTGCACAATTGTTTTATTTTATATCCATCAGCCCCTGGTAAAACATTCTTGTATCTGCGTTTTGTCTCAAATGCAGGAACATTGCTCCTTAAATATAAGGATCAAAACCATATTATACCATGTCTACCCAGCATCCTGGAAAGTTGCATTACAAATTTCCTTCCTTTGTTCACCATTCTTCCTTGGCAGTCCTTAAGGATCAATGATGATTGCTGAAGGGTCTCGGCCCGAAACGTCGACTCAACTTTTTTGCATAGATGCTGCCCGGCCTGCTGAGTTCCTCCAGCATTTTGTGTGTGTTGCTCGGGTTTCCAGCTTCTGCAGATTGCCCCTTGTTTACCGTTGCTTCCACTCCAGTTTTCTGAGTGCCTAATGGAGATTCTTGCATAGGTGGGGCAGGAGGTGGCTGACGGGCACAGACGGATAGCTTTGTGAGGTGGTATGCTCCTTCCACTAGTATGGGGCACCTCTGCGTGCTCGGACCTGATGTAGGGTTTTGACCCGAAATGATGACTATCCTATTCCCTCCGCAGAACCTGCCTGACCTGCTGAGTTTCTTCAGTAGTTACTTTTTTTGCTGTAGATCACAACATCTTCAGTCTCTTGTTTGTAGTGTCTATATGTGGTCAACGTTCTCAATATCACCCTGAATGTTGCTTCTCCCTGTTGAGTGGAGATGATGCAACTCCTCAAGGAGTCTCTGAGCATTTCCTTTAATCTTTTCATTTGTCTGCATGGCACGTCGCAGGGACGGCACAGTAGCGTAGTGGTTAGCACAAGTGCTTTCCAGTGCCAATGATCACAACCGGGGTTCAACTCATGCTGCTGTCCGTAAGGAGTTTCTACATCCTCCCCGTGATTGTGAGGATTTCCCCTGGGTGCTCCAGTTCCCTCCCAGTTCCAAAGATGTAAGGGTTAGGGTTAGGCTTAGTAAGTTGCAGGCATGCTCGCAGG
The DNA here is from genome assembly GCF_030028105.1 of Mobula birostris. NCBI lineage: Eukaryota > Metazoa > Chordata > Chondrichthyes > Myliobatiformes > Myliobatidae > Mobula > Mobula birostris. Next base: position 75,211,741 of record NC_092374.1, read on the forward strand.
TGTCACTCTGCTAAGTTATGGGCTGGAAGCACAGTGACACTTGTGATCTGCCCCCAGCACATCCTTGGACAGTTTTGTTGTTGCCGCAAATGACGCATTACACTGTATGTGACAAGGAAGGTAATTTAGCCAATAACGTACTGTATGAATTTGGGAATCTAGTGTAGAGCAGTGTGCTTGGTATTGATCTGCCTGACATGGCTGACTATGTCTAACCAAAACATTGATATGAGGCTGGTAGTGTGGGAGGGAACACTGACGTTGCTTCACATGGCTCCATGAAATCATGCACTGTGGGAGCCATTCATCCTGTAATCACACACTGAGAGACTCAGTCATCCTGTAATCACACACTGCGAGAGTCACTCATCCAGTAATCACAAAATGCTGTGATAAGTTATTCTGTAATCACACACTGCGAGTCTCAGTCATCCTGTAATCACACACTGTGAGACTCAATCATCCTGTAATCACATACTGCGAGAGTCACTCATCCAGTAAACACAAAATGCTGTGATAAGTTATTCTGTAATCACACACTGCGAGTCTCAGTCATCCTGTAATCACACACTGCAAGACTCAGTCATCCTGTAATCACACACTGTGAGAGTCACTCATCCTGTAATCACAAAATGCTGTGATAAGTTATTCTGTAATCATACACTGGGGGAGTCAGTCATCCTGTAATCACACACTGTGAGAGTCACTCATCCAGTAATCACAAAATGCTGTGATAAGTTATTATGTAATCACACACTGCGGGAGTCAGTCATCCTGTAATCATACACTGTGAGAGTCAGTCATCCTGTAATCACAAAATGCTGTGATAAGCTATTCTGTAATCACACACTGTGAGAGTCAGTCATCCTGTAATCACACACTGCGAGACTCAGTCATCCTGTAATCACACACTGTGAGAGTCACTCATCCTGTAATCACAAAATGCTGTGATAAGTTATTCTGTAAACACACACTGCAGGAGTCAGTCATCCTGTAATCACACACTGGGGGAGTCAGTCATCCTGTAATCACACACTGTGAGAGTCACTCATCTTGTAATCACAGACTGCGGGAGTCAGTCATCCTGCAATCGTGCACTGCGGGAGTCAGTCATCCTGCAATCGTGCACTGCGGGAGTCAGTCATCCTGTAATCAAGCACTGTGGGTGTCAGTCATCCTTGAATAAGACACTGCAGGTGTCAGTCATCCTGTAATCACACACTGCAGGAGTCAGTCATCCTGGAATCACACACTGGGGGTGTCAGTCATCCTGTAATCACACACTGCAGGAGTCAGTCATCCTGTAATCAAGCACTGCAGGAGTCAGTCACTCTGTAATCACACACTGCGGGAGTCAGTCATCCTGTAATCACACACTGCAGGAGTCAGTCATCCTGTAATCAAGCACTGTGGGTGTCAGTCATCCTGGAATCACACACTGCGGGAGTCAGTCATCCTGTAATCAAGCACTGCAGGAGTCAGTCACTCTGTAATCACACACTGCGGGAGTCAGTCATCCTGTAATCAAGCACTGTGGGTGTCAGTCATCCTGGAATCACACACTGGGGGTGTCAGTCATCCTGTAATCACATACTGCGGGAGTCAGTCATCCAGTAGTCACATATTGTAGGCGTCAGTCATCCTGTGATCACACACTGCTCTGGTTGATTATCCTGTACTCACATATTTCTGTAATTAGTAATGCTGTGATCACACTCTGCTGCCAGATTCAACTTAACAAAATTACACCTCACATTTTCACAATATTTGTCTTTGAAAAACTGATTTCCAAAATTTTATATGGTTTAAAATTTGACATTGTCGTATAAACTCTCAAGGTCATTTAGAAATAAAAACAAAATATAATTGAATTGTTATGATTTTACGGTCCAGTTATTCTTTCTATGTCCCAAAGGCTGCTCTTATTTAAAATCATGGCTGCACTGGTCTTGCAGGTTGTCTGGTGTGATAAGTACTTCCATCAGGATCCTGCAGTGACATGTGGTGTTACTCAGTCTATTTCAGGCACTGCATCTTTATAATGACTTTACTGACTGTAAAGTAATGATGATCCTCTTACATCAGTGCAGTGTCAGGACTCCTTGGACAGTAGGCGGACCTTTTTGTGCAGTGACATTGTGTTAGATCCATATTGGTGTTAAAGGTGTAACGGCTGGTGCATATCAGGCAAAAAAAAATCAAATGCATTACTTGAAGCTTTGAAAAATCATAAATCTTGTTAACAGGTGATTTCAGTCTTGAGTAATAATTCTTCTCCATCATGGATAGTTTCTCAGGACTGAGAGTGACTTCCACTCTAGAGCAGTGGGCACTGGAGTGACAGATGAGGGTAATGTGGGAACTGGAGAATCTGAATCAGATTGGAAAGGAGGTGCCTGGTATAGTGGGTAGTTATGCTTTGCTGCTTCCGCCACTTAATCAGGGCCTCCATGTGCTGTGCTGCATAGGATTGATGCTGTCAATACCAACCCAATCCAAATGCTCCTTCTGTGCCCTTCCCAGGAGTCAATGGTTAGACATTCATGTCCTCACCTAGGTTTTGATGCATTCATGAAATTTTGCCTCTGTTTATTTGATAATTCTCATGACACAGCTAGGAACAGAGTATCTCTTTCAAGAGCTTGCTGTCAGGAGTGCAAATGTCTGAATTTAACTCAAGCCTCAGGGCTATGGAAGTTGGCCTCCACACAGCACATGTTAATGCTGATAATACCCATCGCTACTTGCTCTTGAGAAGATGCCGGGAAACTGGTTCTTGAACCACTCCAGTCCGTGTACTGAGGGCACAGGACTGAGGGACTCTGTGTTCTACTTTTGTTCATCATTCATGTGTCCTTCAAGCGATTGCCATAGGGTTTTTAAAATAGTAGAGTTTTGGCCCAGTGATGATAAAGAAGCAATGGTACTGGCACAAGTCAGGGAGGGTGTGCCTTAGAGCAAGTGGTGTTCTCTTGCAGCTGCTGTAGTTGACAGAAGCATTGACACCTCATTGTTATTGTGCAGCTTGCAGGTGGCAAACCATTTGTGTCAGTTTTCACAATTTGACACAAAATACAGTATATTGGAGCTTGATAGATAAATTAGCCTTTTATAACTAAATTCAATCTTATGGAAAGATGTGATCAAAGTGGAATTGAAATAGTGTCTACGGATTTGAATGGCAAAGAAGCCATTAGTCATCTTGCCATTTTTTTTAACAATGTCAACAGCAAGGTCCTATTTATATTTCCCAGAGACGTGCAAAGACACGGAGACAAGAAAGTTGAATATACTGGTGACTTTGACATCTACCAATAAGCATAATCACCCACGTGTGGATGGCAACAAGACTTGTGGAAACAAACTGTAAATCTGTGCAACCATCTAAGATAACATCTTGGATAATGGTGTTCCGACATATATCAGAGGCTCAACCTCTGCAGAGATGTGTGGGTATGACCTGTGAGCTGCAAACCTTGTGGAGCGACATGTATCTGGGCAGAAAATTGTTACAGGTGATGGTGGTCATGTAGTGCAATTGGCACCCGACTGTTCAGGCAGACCACTTGATGCCGCAGAGAGTGAGTAACACTAAGGTTTGCAAAGTAACTTTCAGTTCTGGTACAAAAGCAAACACAAATGCAAAGCAGCTGCAGCTACTTGGTATATTGCCTTTTTCCTACTTCTACCCCCCCACCCCCCCACTTTCCCTGCTTTTACTGGCAAGGTCCAAGAAACACAAGATTCTCCTGAATCAATTGAAGCCCAAATCCCTTGAAACCTAAGTCAATGTCATGATGATTGAGCCTACCTCTCCTAAGTGGTTGGCTGTTGTGGTAGACAAGTCACACTTGTCAGTTTGGAGCAAGTTTCCTGATGCCAGATTGAAATCTACAATCAGAGTTAAGTCCACATGATCCTTGAGGTATAATTTCCCCTAACAGTGGCTGTATGGACTCTCCATCCCTCTGCTCCTACATTACTTCATTCAGTTAGAGTGACTACACAATTTAAAGCATCAAATTCAAATCTCCTTTTTCAAATTTATGAGGGGTATGGATACAGCAAGCAGGCTTTTTCCACTGAGATTGTGTGGGACTACAACTAGAGGTTTTGGGTTAAAGGTGAAAGGTGAAAACTTTAAGGGAAATATGAGGGGGAACTTCTTCACTCAGAAGAAGTGAGAATATGGAATAAGCTGCCAGCGTAAGTAGTGCATGCAAGCTCAATTGTAACGTTTAAGAGAAGTTTGGATAGATGCATGGAGGACTATGGTCCTAAAGTGGAATAAGGGCACATAGCAGTCATCAGATTTTGGGGTTAATAGAGGTATGGTTGGAATTTGCTACAGAACAGCCAAATGAAACAGAAAATTTTATTGACAGTCCATGAAACTGACAGCAACTTTGAGATTTCCAGGGCAACCTGATTGACCTTGGAAACCCGGGAATTGTTTTCACCGATGTGCTGCATCTTTGTAGGCTGAACTTCATTGTGGAACTCGAAATGGAGACGAGGCAGCATCCAACTCTGCCTTGTGGCCTACTGTTCATGGTGAAGCTGTCCAATTGACCTGCACCAGATCAGAGGAGGCATGAGAAATCAAAAATGCAGATGTTTGACATCGGAAATAAAATCTGAAAATGCAGGAGTAAAAGTCAGCAGGTTAAAACAGCATCTGTGGAGAGACAGAATGAAAGTTTCAGGTCAATGATGCTTCACCAAGTGGCAGAGAGACCTAAATATTTTTTTTTTAAAAAGACTTGCCTGTGTTTAAATCAAAAGTCAATTAAACATTTTCTGAGGTTTGTTTTATTCTGACAGCTAATCAAATACTTAGGCATTTTCAAATGTTTGAGAATGTTTAAAAATGCTTATTTTTTATAATCTCTCCAAAATCCTGATTATTTTTGAGTCCAAAGTGGAAGCACTTCTTGCTAAATCTGGGCTGCATTTTCTCTGCCTTTCAGTTATTTTCCTGAGTTAACAGATAACGCTAATCTTGGCTAATATACAGTATATGATGCCACTGTATTGTTGGTGAGGCCATGGAAATATCTCCCAGTATTTTGTCCAGGTTGGTGTTGGGAGGATTAGTGAAGGTAAGTCCACAAGTTTCCCTGAGCTCACTCATGTCGTTGAGGTTTGGACTTTACACTTAGTGTTTGGTACAGGGGCCACCCCGTTGTCCTCAATTTATGGAAATGCTTTAACTAAAAGTTCAAATATATTATCAAAGTACAAATGTGTCACCATAAACAACCCTGAGATTCATTTTCTTGAGGATAGACTCAATATATCCACAATAGAATAATAGCCATAACAGGGTCAATGAAAGACCGCACCAACTTGGGCATTCAATTAGTGTGGAGAAGACAACAAACTGTACAAATACAGAAGAAAAATAATAATAACAAATAATAATAAAAAATAAACAAGCAATAAATATCGAGAACTTGGGATGAAGAGTACTTAAAAGTGAGTCCATGAGTTGTGGGAACATTTTGCTGATGGGGCAAGTGAGGTTGAGTGAAGTTGCCCCCTTTGGTTCAGGAGCCTGATGGTTGAGGGGCAGTAATTGTTCCTGATGCTGGTGGTGTGAGTTCTGAGGCTCCTGTACTTTCTGCCTGATGGCAGTTGCGAGAAGAGAGCATGACTTGGATGTTGGGCTTTCTGATGGTGCATGACTTGGATGGTGGGTTTCCAGTGACAATGCTTTGTGTAGATGTGCTCAATGATGGGGAGAGCTTTACCTGTGATGGATAGGGCTGTATCCATTACTTTTTGGAGGATTTTCTGTTCAAGGGCATTGGTGTTTCCATATAATGCTGTAATGCAATATATTCTCCACCAAACATATATTGAAGTTTGCCAAAATTTTTGATGCCATGTTGAATCTTTGCAAGCTGCTAAGGAAGTAGAGGTACTGCTGTGCTTTCTTCGTAATTGCACTTATATGTGCTGACCCTCTCCACTTCTGATTTTTTTTATAATAACATTTGGAATTATAGTAATGCAAATATCAACCCAATGAATTGGCAAATAATCCAACCTTTCCACAAAATTTTAAAGCTACTTCATGAGTGCTAATACTTGTGATTCTACAGACTGGAGAAGATTAAGTCTGACAAATGTTTCTTTATTTCGTAGTGATCTGATGAACATCTTTAATCGTACTGCTTTTAATGATGTATTCATAGACTTTGTGAATATGGATAGCAGACAGAATTGTTTACATCACTTTTGAGGTGTCACTTTTAACTGCACACTGCAAAATTTACTCCCCAAGATGTGAAATAATGACAAGAGGTGTGAGAGTCCAGTGTTTCAAAGCATTTATGCTGAGGTATGGCAGGTTTTAACAATTATGAAAATCCCAAAGCACCTTTTGACTTCATAGTCCATAAACAGTAGGTAATAGAAAGTACGAGAAACAGCCTTAGAGACTCCATTTTGAAGGCTGTTGGGCTGTTCTTGGAATTACAAGGCCAGTGTTTGTGTGAAGAGCCTGCGCTTCGGTATGTTTAAGAAAATAATTTGCTTGCCCTGTCTGAGGAATGCAAATGCTAGCTGAGCTGGAGTCGTAACAACAACCCCACACTCAGTGAGAGAAAGATTAAGCAATTGATTGTGGATTTCAGGAAGGGAAAGTTTGGAGAACACACAGCAGTCCTCATTAGGGGGTCAGCAGTGAAAAGCGTAAGCAGCTTCAACTCCCTGGGTGTCAACATGTTGGAGGATTTATCCTTGGCTCAACATATTGATGCAATCATGAAGAAGGCTCTACTTCATTAGAGCTTGATGAAGTTTGGTATGCCATGTTTTCCGCTGCGGGTCTTTGTTGTTGGAGGGCAGATCCAAATACTGTCGTGGGCCAGGCTAGTAAGACCTGTGTTTCTAGATTGTTGAGTGCAAGGCCTTTATTTTGAATGCTTTCATGAATGAGTCAAGGGGAACTTGGAGTTCAGCCTCAGAATGCAACCATACTCAAGCACTGTCCGATTACTGTAACTTTGTGAAACTGGGATAACCTTGATTTGATAGTGGAAGTGGTGCGGGTTTAATAATTATATTTTGTAGGATAGTTCCACTTCTGTGAGAAGCCTGTTGGAGTTGATCACTGTGATGGGAAAAGTTGATAAAAATGTTGGATGGTGATTCACCCTTGCTTTAACATTAGTCTGCACTAAGATTGTGTCTGTTGAGGATAAATGTTTGCAAGATCAAGATTAATTTCTATTGACAGTAAAATTTGAGAAGAATGTTCCACGTTTCCTCTTGATTGATGGAATCAAAGGATTCTCTGACAAAAAGAGCTTTGCCTTGGTTAACAACAGGCTAAGCATTACTTAATGACAAAGAACATCTCAGCCACCGCAAATAAGGTTGAATGTTTGCAGTCTCATTTGAATTTTTGTTTTTGTGAAGTCTTTGATGTTTGTTTTTAATTCAATTTGCATCAATTATTTTTATTTGCAAAAAACAATGTTCCCTTCTCTCTCTTCCTTTCTCTTTGCATCTGAAATTCACTCTTTTTGATTCAAATTAATTCTGACTCATAATACTGTTTTTGCATAACTTAGCATAATTTAAAGATTTTAGTCATATCATGTGACTTTATACTAATAACTTGGCTGATTTGGAAATAGCTGATGGTTTGATTGGATGGATGACAGGCTCTTTGATTATCTGTGTTCTTTTGAGATGATAATAAGAAGCAATTTGTTTGCATTGGAAGTATTTTGATTTGTTGCTTAGATTAGTCTGAGTGGCTTTGTGATGTTGTTATGTTGAGAACATAATTCTCTTGAAGAGGAGGATCAAATGGGTTGGGCATTGCAAAGCTCATGTTGCAATATACATAAAGCCCTGTTGAGTTCACATCACTGTGGGGGATCTTGAAATTCAATGATTGTCACATAACCACATGAAGATTTATGGAGCCCTGGAGAAATCAACACTTTGAACATAAGAAATGGGGGCAGGGGGTGCCACAGTAGTGTAGTGGTTAGCGTGACCCTATTGCAGGTTGGGGCATTCCAGAGCTCAGCATTCAATTCTGATGCCCTTCTATAAGGAGTCTCTGTTCATCTTCCCCTGGAATGTGTGGGTTTTTCCTGGTGCTCCAGTTTTCTCCCACAGTCCAAAGGCATGCTGGGTAGGTCAATCAGTGATTGTAAATTGTTGTGTGATTAGGTTAGGGTTAATTGGGGTTGTGGGGCTGCTGGGGCTAGATGGCCAGAAGGGCTGACTCCGTGCTGTATTACTAAATAAATAAAAATAAAATATGGTTCCTCAAGCATAACTTACTAATCCTTACTTTGCATCCTTTCGTGTGAATGCTGCCTATAAGATGCTATTTGCCTGCAACACTGCTGCAAGTCTTCCATTGCATTGGCACGTGCATGTACTTGTGCATATGACAATTGTAGCCCCCGGTAAGCCTCAGGCTCACTCAGCTCACTTTCGTCCGGGGGAGCAGCCTTCGGCCCCGCCAAACTGGGTAATCAAGTTTGTGTGGATACTGTGTGATATACCCCACACCGCCAAATAACAGACAATACACCATATGCGATTAAATGATTACACTTTATAGATCTTACTGGAACTATGTAATTAATAGAGATAAAATATAAAAGGAAAGTAAAAGGCGCCAAACATCAAAGTTCAACCACTTCGTGCACAACAGTTGGAGCTCAATTAACGGAGTCTTCTTTCCACCATTCGATCCCCTCCTGCCTCCTCGACCCGCTGCCTGGGACCAACCACGGTGGTCAACCAGATGCTCCACACAAGTCTGTCTCCGTCTCCTCCTGAAAAATCTGGGCCTTGGACTCTTGCTCGGGGCCCGTCCCATCGTCCAGTTTACAGCATCGCGTCTCCTCTCTTTGTCCCCATGGCATTCTGACCCAAAGCCCGTGAAAAACAATAGCTTACAGATGCTCAAGAAAGAATAACATCTATCCCAATTGGTTTGTTCCCTCTCTTATTTCAATAATATAACCCAAATAAGCAGAGAGAGAGAGAGAACTCCTTACATCGCAGTTGTTATTACAGAAAAACCATTTTGTTAGCCTTCCTAGTAACATAAAAGAAGAAACCCCTTACACAATAAACGTTGATCCAAGCAAACTTGTCCAAACCTTTGGTCAGCCCTGAAGTGGTTGAGCAGTGAGGTGGCAACCTCGGGTTGCTAAATAACATAGAACCATAGAAAACCTACAGCACAATACAGGCCCTTTGGCCCACAAAGTCGTGCCGAACATGTCCCTACGTTAGAAATTACGAGGCTTACCTATAGCCCTCTATTTTTCTAAGCTCCATGTACCTATCCAAAAGTCTCTTAAAAGACCCTATCGTATCCGCCTCCACCACCATTGCCGGCAGCCCATTCCACACACTCACCACTCTCTGCTTAAAAAACTTACCCCTGACATCTCCTCTGTACCTACTCCCCAGCACCTTAAACCTGTGTCCTCTTGTGGCAACCATTTCAGCCCTGGGCAAAAGCCTCCACATGATCAATGCCTCTCATCATCTTATCCACCTCTATCAGGTCACCTCTCATTCCCCGTCGCTCCAAGGAGAAAAGACTGAGTTCACTCAACCTATTCTCACAAGGCATGCTCCCCAATCCAGGCAACATCCTTGTAAATCTCTTCTGCACCATTTCTATGGCTTCCACATCCTTCCTGTAGTGAGGCGACCAGAACTGAACACAGTACTCCAAGTGGGGTCTGACCAGGGTCCTATATAGCTGCAACATTACCTCTCGGCTCCTAATTTCAATTTCACAATTGATGAAGGCCAATACATTGTAGGCCTTCTTAACCACAGAGTCAACCTGCGAGTCCTATGGACTCAGACCCCAAGATCCCTCTGATCCTCCACACTGCCAAGAGTCTTACCATTAATAATATATTCTGCCATCATATTTGACCTACCAAAATGAACCACTTCACACATATCTGGGTTGAACTCCATCTGCCACTTCTCAGCCCAGTTTTGCATCCTATCAGTGTCCTGCTATAACCTCTGACAGCCCTCCACACTATCCACAACACCTCCAACCTTTGTGTCATCAGCAAACTTACTAACCCATCCCTTCACTTCCTCATCCAGGTCACTTATAAAAATCACGAAGAATAAGGGTCCCAGAACAGATCCCTGAAGCACTCCATGGTGACCAACCTCCATGCGGAATAAGACTTGTCTACAACCACCCTTTGCCTTCTGTGGGCAAGTCATTTCCGGATCCACAAAGCAATGTCCCCTTGGATCCCATGCCTCCTTACTTTCTCAATAAACCTTGCATGGGGTACCTTATCAAATGCCTTGCTGAAATCCATATACACTACATCTACTGCTCTTCCTTCATCAATGTGTTTAATCACATCCTCAAAAAATTCAACCAGGCTCGTAAGGCACGACCTACCCTTGACAAAGCCATACTGACTATTCTTAATCATATTATACCTCTCCAAATGCTCATAAATCCTGCCTCTCAGGATCTTCTCCATCAACTTACCAACCACTGAAGTAAGACTCACTGGTCTATAATTTCCTGGGCTATTTCTACTCCCTTTCTTGAATAAAGGACCAACATCCGCAACCCTCCAATCCACCGGAACCTCTCCTGTCCCCATTGATGATGCAAAGATCATCGCCAGAGGCTCAACAATCTCCTCCCTCGCCTCCCATGGTAGCTTGGGATACATTTCATCTGGTCCCGGTGACTTATCCAACCTGATGCTTTCCAAAAGTTCCAGCACATCCTCTTTCTTAATATCTACATGCTCAAGCTTTTCAGTCTGCTGCAAATCATCACTACAATCGCCAAGATCCTTTTCCATAGTGAATACTGAAGTAAAGTATTCATTAAGTACCTCTGCTATTTCCTTCGGTTCCATACATACTTTCCCACTGTCACGCTTGATAGGTCCAATTCTATCACGTCTTATCCTCTTGCTCTTCACATACTTGTAGAATACCTTGGGGGTTTTCCTTAATCCTGCCCACCAAGGCCTTCTCATGGCCCCTTCTGGCTCTCCTAATTTCCTTCCTAAGTTCCTTCTTATTAGCTTTATAATCTTCTATGTTTGTAGATCTCAAACAATACCTAGCTCTCTGAACCTTTTGTAAGCTTTTCTTTTCTCCTTGACTAGATTTATTACAGCCTTTGTACCCTACCATAACTTCCCTGTCTCATTGGAACGTACCTATGCAGAACTCCAGACAAATATCCCCTGAACATTTGCCACATTTCTTCCATACTTTTCCCTAAGAACATCTGTTTCCAATTTACGCTTCCAATTACCTGCCTGATAGCCTCATAATTCCCCTTACTCCAATTAAACACTTTTCTAACTTGTCTGTTCCTATCTCTCTCCAATTCTATGGTAAAGGAGATAGAATTATGATCACTATGTCCAAGATGCTCTCCCACTGAGAGATCTGACACCTGACCAGGTTCATTTCCCAATACCAGATCAAGTACAGCCTCTCCTCTCGTAGGCTTCTCTACATATTGTATCAAGAAACCTTCCTGAACACATCTAAACCCTTTGCTCTAGGGAGATGCCAATCGATATTTGGGAAATTAAAATCTCCTATCACGACAGTTCTGTTATTATTACACAGTTCCAGGATCTGTTTCCCTATCTTCTCCTTGATATCCCTGTTACTATTGGGTGGCCCATAAAAAACACCCAGTAAAATTATCAACCCCTTCCTGTTCCTAACCTCCACCCACAGAGACTCCGTAGACAATCCCTCCATGTCTTCCACCTTTTCTGCAGCCATGACACTATCTCTGATCAACAGTGCCACGCCCCCACCTCTTTTGCCTCCCTCCCTGTCCTTTCTGAAACATCTAAACCCGGCACTTGAAGTAACCATTCCTGTCCCTGAGCCATCCAAGTCTCTGTAATGGCCACCACATCATAGCTCCAAGTACTGACCCACGCTCTAAGCTCATCCGCTTTATTCACAACACTCCTTGTGTTAAAATAGATGCATCTCAACCCTTCGGTCTGAGCGCGTCCCTTCTATATGACCTGCCTATCCTCCCTCTCTCACTGTCTACAAGCTTTTTCTATTTGTGAGCCAGCCGCTCCTTCCTCCATCTCTTCAGTTCGGTTCTCCTTCTCAACAATCCTCGTTTAAACTTTCCCCAATAGCCTTAGCAAACCTCCCCGCCAGGATATTGGTCCTCCTCAGATTCAAGTGCACCCATCCTTTTTGTACAGGTCACACCTGCCCCAAAAGAGGTCCCAATGATCCAGAAGTCTGAATCCCTGCCCCCTGCTCCAATCCCTCAACCACGCATTTATCCTCCACCTCATTCTATTCCTATTCTCACTGTCGCGTGGCACAGGCAGTAATCCTGAGATTACTGCCTTTGCGGTCCTGCTTCTCAACTTCCTTCCTAACTCCCTGTACTCTTTTTTCAGGACCTCTTCCCTTTTCCTACCTATGTCATTGGTACCAATATGTACCACAGCCTCTGGCTGTTCTTCCTCCCACTGCAGGATACCTTGGACGCGATCTGAGACATCCTGGTCCCTGGCACCTGGGAGGCAAACTACCATCTGAGTTTCTTTCCTGCGTCCACAGAATCACCTGTCTGACCCCCTAACTATAGAGTCTTCTATCACTACTGCCTTCCTCTTCCTTTCCCTACCCTTCTGAGCCATGGGGTCAGACTCTGTGCCAGAGGCATGGTCACTGTCGCTTCCCCCAAGTCGGCTGTCCCCCCCAACAGTACTCAAACAGGAGTGCTGATTGTCAAGGGGTACAGCCACAGGGGTATGCTCTAGTATCTGACTCTTCCCCTTCCCCCTCCTGACTGTGACCCACTTGTCTGTCTCCCATGGCCCCGGTGTGCCCACCTACCTATAATTCCTTTCTATCACCCCCTCGCTCTCCCTGACCAGGCGAAGGTCATTGAGCTGCATCTCCAGTTCCCTAACTCGGTCCCTTAGGAGCGGCAGCTCGACACACCTGGTGCAGATATGGCCGTCCGGGAGGCTGGGAGACTCCAGGACCTCCCACATCTGACACCGAGCACAGAAAACTGACCTCACACACATATTTCCTCCTTTCTGCAAATAACACCGGTAAACCTACCTCACCTCGTCCCATTACCGCCTAAGCCTGTTGAGCCAAAGCCCTGTCACTCTGCTGCCCACTCCGAACGCTGCCCGCTGGATATGGCGGTCTTCTTTTTAAACCTTTCATGCTCTACTGGCTGACATCACATGCCTGCGCAGTCTTGCCTCTCTTTTACCCCAAGTGGTAAAAACTGCCTTGGCTCTGAAAATCAGCCGCTCACTCGCAGCCTTCTTGCTCTGAATCAAAAACCATTGAAGATTCCTTGCCTTTTTAAAACTTTTGCGTTCTACTGGCTGACGTCACGCGCCTGCGCAGTCTTGCCTCTCTTTTTACCCCGTGGCTCTGAGAATCAGCCGTTCACTCGCAGCCTTCTTGCTCCAAATCAAATGCAAGTGAGCATTCAATGGAGAGAACTGACTAACTCGATGACTGTGGGTTAAATCAAAACTCTGCCATCCTGGCATGACTGCTTGATGGCGGTGAACAGTTTAAAAAGTGAATGGGACCTCCATAAGCATCCCCATCATCAGCGATAGCAGGACCCAGCCAGAGCACAAGAGAAAAGGCTGATACACTTACAACCATGTTCAGTCAGAAGCACTGAATAGATGACTCATACTAAATCCCCGCCATTATAGAGGCAGCCTTCAGTCAGTTCAATTCACTTCACCTAATGAAGGAAGGGGAGTGATACTGAAGACAGTGACCTCCAAAGGAAAAATGCCCTAACATTTGAAATCACATTGCACATCATAGATGATGGTTACATTTACTAGAGATCAATAATCCCAGCCCTATGATATCATTGTGGGTGTAAGGAGTTTCTCAAAGCAGTGTTTCAAGCCCATCTATCTTTAGCTACTTCCATTACTGCTCCATTATTTACAGTCGTTCCCTCAAAATGTCATATGGGAAAAGGGGCAATATTTGTGAATTATCGCACAGTGTTCCTTTCTTTGAAATAGCTCTAAGTGCTCCACCAACTGCAGTGTTATGAATCACAATCAGGTTTAATATCACTGACCTATGTCGTGAAATTCATTAACTTTACAGCAACAGTACAATGCAATACATGATAAATAAATGTAGAGAAAAAACTGAATTACAGTAAGTATATGTGCGGCCTCCGTCGGTCGTGGTCGACCATGGGTTCTTGCGTCTCTGGTAGTCACTGGTTTGTTGAGCAGCGTCGAGTGTGGATATTGGGGCCGATCCTGGAGCGGCAGGCTCTGCCACAGTTGCTGCATGTGTAGGGCATCATGGAATTGTTGTCTGCTGCCCACTGTGCTCTCCGCTCCTCAAGCTGACTCAGAATCACTCTCTCGTCTTGCTCTAGGTGTTGCTGAAGAGTACCTTGCCATTTGTTGCATCATCTGCTGTATCCTCCCAGCACTCTGTGTTGATTTTTAAGGCTTTCGTGTCGCGCTTGCAGAGATCCTTGAAGCGAAGCTGGAATCTACCAAAGTTCCTCTTGCCTGTTGCTAGTTCTCAATAGAGGATGTCCTTTGGCAGTCTACCATCCTTCATACGACAGACGTGGCCCAGCTAGCGCAGTCTGCGTTGTCTTAAAAGCGTGAACATTGTGGGAAGTCCAGCGTGGGAGACGACCTTAGAGTTCGAGATATATGTCTATTAAATAGTTAAGTTAAAATACATAGTGCCAAAAAAAAGAAATTAAAACAAGGACTGAGATAGTGTTCATGGGTTCAATGTCCATTCAGAAATCAGGTGGCAGAAGGGAAGAAGCTGTTCCTGAGTTGCTGAGGGTCTGTCTTCAGGCTTCTGTACCTCCTTTCTGATGGTAGGAATGAGAAGAGGGCATGTCCAGGGTATTGGGAATCCTTAATGATGGACACAGCCTTCCGAAGGCACTGCTCCTTGAAGATGTTCTTGGATACCACAAATGCTCGTACTCATAATGGAGCTGACTCCATTACAAGTTTCTGTGACCCCCTTGGATCTTGTGCAGTAGCACCTCCCCACCCCCACCCCCATACCAGATGGTGATGCAGCCAGTCAGGATGCTCTCTATGGTACAGTTGTAGAAGCTTTCAAGTGTTTTAGTTGACAACCCAAATCTCCTCAAACTCCAAATGAAATATAGCCACTCTCTTGCCATCTTTATAGCTGCATTGATACGTTGTGTCTAGGTTAGGTCCTCAGAGATATTGACACCCAAGAAATTGCAATTGCTCACTCTCTCCACTTCTGATTCCTCTATGCAATCTATTCTCTCCCTCGTTTTAATCCATTGCCACTTATCTACAGCAGTGACAAATGAACCTACCAAGCAGCACTTCTCTGGAATTGGATGGAGAGTAGAGAACCTAATGTAAACTACGTGTTCAAGGAGAGAACAAACTCCTCACAAACAACAATGGAGGTCAGGTTGGAGCTCGGAGACAGCAGCTCTACTTACTGTGTCACTGCAATACCTACAATGCTCTAATATTTCAGTGTACACCTCGTGCCAAAATGCCAGCCTTATCAGTGACTACACATATTTTGTTAAAATTCAATTGAATACGTAATTAATGCAACACTTAAATGATTTAGCTGCATTTCACACTTGCAGTATAATTACAAGTTGGTGCTGTATTATATACTACCACCAGGTGGCAGGATATACTTTAAAATAGGGCAATGTTGCACAACACTTAGTTTCCTTTCATTATTTTCATGGAATTACCTTGGGTTACGGTTCAGGGCTTGTAAATCAGATTATTTTCCTGCAAAGTTTGTCCATTTGTTATTTCTGATATTTGAATTCTATTGACAGATAAAGGGGTTTATTTGTTGACCAGTAGAATTTAGCAATCCATGTCTGCCCTGTAAGTGGTGAATGATTGGCCAATATCCTAAATTTATGGATTGAAATGGCCTTAGGATACAATGATCACTATTGGAAGAGGAGCAGGAGGAGGAGGAGGAGGAGGAGATGTGGAAGGGCAGAGGAAAGAAGGTAATGCGGTACTGATGATCTCTCATTTTCTGAGAAAACATCTTCTCAGTGTTTACCTTGTAGCATGGGCAATTTTGGGACTCCCAGCAGAAGGAAACCCAAGGCATGTCTCCAATATGAAACACTTTCACGTGGAGATCCCAGTGTACACTAGAGATGCTCTGAGATGGCATTAATGGTTCAAAAATGATCCATTGACCCATATATTGATCTTCCATCTTTTATGGCATTAAAACAATGTTGCAAATATTTCAGCTCTTAAAATGTCCTATAAAGATGGCAATATTCAGTGATGAAGTACACACAACAGCATTATCAGATTACCCTGTGTAATGTCATGCTGTGTCAATTTCAGCACGGTCTCACTTGATCTAATTGCAAGATTTTGGAACTCAGCAATCACAACTCTGAAGGGAAGTATTAGCATCCAAGAAGCACTCTTCCAGCTGCTGAGAAGTGTGACGATTGAAGGAATAGATATCATAATGATGGAAGAAGCGATGGCCTATGGCCTTCTAGATAACATTCAGGCATGGGCTACCAAGTGGCAAGATATCTTTGTGCTCTGGAGGTGCAATGATTGATTAGCTCCACCAAGATAGATTCCAATCCCCGTCCCCACCACCACTTTCAACATTCAATGGTGTGACTGTCATTGTATCCTTACCATTAATATCTTGGAGATCACCATTTTCAGCTGCATAAGTATACTGGCTACACTAACAGTCTGGTTATTCCGTGATGTGTGCTGAGTGTGCGCCGAAATACTCTCCGGCTGTTTTGCCAAGAAACTCAAGACTATGCAGAATAATCCTGATCTCTTGATCAGTGCCCCCATCCAATCCTCTTTTTATCAGTGGCAACCAGTCTGTATATACAAATCACCCAGGCAGCTCTGATAGTACCTCCCAAAACTGCCAAAAAGGCCAAGAGCAGCAGGCATGGTGGAACGCTGTCATCTGTCAGTTCCCCTCCAAGTTGCACAATGACCAGACGTAGAAATCTGAGGCTGTGTAATAGGAGCTCCTGTCTCACTGACGGCAAAAACAGTTATTTTGAGTCTTCACCCTGTGAATAGCACAATTTAATAAAGCCAGGTTGTTCCATGTCATTTTTCAGATCAGTGAGGTTAACAAACTTTAAGCATGGCACCACTATCATTAGGAGAGAGTTTATTCTGGAAAACAAACACTCTGCCAGGGAGCTTGGATTGGAATTTCCTGATGGGCACAAGGATGCCCAAAAGTGGGCACAACTTGGCTGACTCAGTTTCTAGCCATACAGACAGTATGAGGCGTGCAAGAAAAGCTTCTACAAAATCTGTGTGAGTCACTCCTCTCGCTCCCGCTCTGTGATGGGCTGCAGTTAGTGGTGTGATGAGAATACACATAAATTAAGATGTTAGCTGGCCTGGGCTGGCACCAGTGGGATCAGCAGTTGGTCTGCCACCTATCTTCAGGAGAGAGAGAGAGATAAGGAAAACAATGGAGCAGCATTTGGAGATGTTAATGAAGGGACGGGAGAGAGTAGCGGAAGGAGAGCTGTCAAGATCGGCTCCCCCTTTGAACCCTGAACTGTTTGAAGTGATGGACAGGCGATACCCCAGCAGGGGGATAAAAAGAGACAGGTTCGCTAAGGCAAGACACGCACGACACCCGAGGTAACGAGACCCTGGAAGCGGTGTGTCTCCCACAAGTCGGTGGGAAGTTTTGGAAGGCCGGTTGCGGGACCAGGCCATAGGCGCACAGGGTGGAAAGGCACGATCAGCGGGAACCTGGTGTGTGTCCGCCCTTGCCTAGGTGCCAGGTTCACCGCAGAGAAACGATTGTATCTGGAAACGGAGGGGTCACGGTTGGTGACCTCAGATGACATCACAAAGGGCTTGCACGAAAGCCGACTGCGAAGAATATCGAAGGTCTGTGTGTGGAAGCCGTTTGAATATTCATTCGTTTTGCTCTCTCTCTCCTTCCCCCCACTGTCCATCTCCCACGGCAGCGATTACTGCGAACTGAACTGAACTAAATTGAACTGAACTTTGCGTCACTTTGAAACTGGTCATTTACCCCTAGACAACGATAGAGCTTGATTGATCCTGTTATCTTAATTCTGTGTACATGTGTGTTTATCATTGCTGAACTGTTGCATTTATTATCCTTTTGATTAGAGTACTGTGTTGCTTGTTTCTTTAATAAAACTTTCTTAGTTCTAGTAATCCAGACTCCAACTGAGTGATCCATTTCTGCTGGTTTGGCAACCCAGTTACGGGGTACGTAACAGTGGACAGTGTTAGAGTGGGGATTTTGAGACTTCAGCTCTTCGAGGCTTCAGTGAGGAGAGGCTTGAGTGAGAGAAGACAAAAAAAGCTGAAGGTAGATTTTTTTTCAGCTTATTCGTTGTTTCCTTTATAATTGCACAGTTAGAACAAGGATGCCAGGCAGGATAGTTGAAAGGTCCTCTTGTGGGATGTGGGAAGGCAGGGGGACCTCCAGTGTCCCTGACTACCTCACCTGCAAGGAGTGCATCCAGCTGCAGTTTCTAATACTCTACGTTAGGGAGCTGGAGCTGGAACTGGATGAACTCTGGATCATTTGGAAGGCCGAGGGAAATAATAGGATATATAGAGCGGTAGTAGTCAGGAAGGCGAAAGGGGCTACTCAGGCAGTGCGGCGTACCTCTGTGGCCATCCCCCTTAACAACAGGCATACTGCTTTGGATATTGTTGGGGTGGATGACCTAGCAGAGGAAAGTCACAGCGGCCAGTTCTCTGGCACTGAGTCTGGCTCTGTGATCAGAAGGGAAGTGGGGAGGACAGACGAGCTGTGGTGACAGGGGATTCATTAGTCAGGGGAACAGAAATGGGGTTCTGTGACAAGAACAAGATTCCTGGATGGTATATTGCCTCCTAGTGCCAGGGTCCAAGTTATCCTTGATTGAGTCCTCAGCATTCTTAAGTGGGAGGGTGAACAGCCCAGAGGTTGTGGTCTACATAGGTACTAATGACATAGGTAGGAAGAGGGATGAACTCTGTGAAGTGAGTTCAGTGAGTTAGGTGCTAGGGTAAAGAACATGACCAACAGGGTAGTGATCTCAGCATTGCTACCCAAGCCATGTACTAGTGAAGCTAGAACTAGGAAGATTATACAGTTTAACTAATGGCTAAGGAGTTGGTGTAGGAGGGAGGGCTTCAGACTTTTGGATCATTGGGCTCTCTTCCAGGAAAGGTAGGATATGATCTCAACCTGAGGACCAGACCTGTCCTTTTCCATAATTACCTTGAAAGTAATGGTATTATGATCACTAGATGCAATGTGTTCATCTACACAAACTTTTGTCACCTGCCCTGTCTCATTTTCTAATTGGAGATCAAGCATTGTGCACTCTCTCATTGGGACGTCCATGGGTGATTAAGGAAATTTTCCTCAACACATTTGAAGAGACGGTTTGCACTTAAAATGGAAAGGAACTAATATCCTAGCAGGAAGGATTGCTAGTTCTGCACGGGGGTGGGAGGGGGGAGGGGTTTAAACTACATTTGCAGGGGGATGGGAATCAGAGTGCTAGAGCAGATAGCGGAAATGTTGTGGAGAGAGATGGTGGTAAGACCTCAGACAAAGTTAGGAATCAAAAGGTTGAGCATGGTGCGACTATTATCCTAAACTGTGTATACCTCAATGCAGGAAGTATTGTAGGAAAGGCAGATGAGCCTGGAATTATGATACTGGAGCCAGTAATGAGATTTAGTTGCAGGAGACGCAGGACTGGCAGCTCAATATTCCGGGGTTCCGATGTTTTGGATAGAGCAGGAGCGATTAAACGGTGTGGGGTAGCATTACTAGTCAGGGAAATGAAATAGCAGTGCTCAGTCAGGACAGACCAGAGAACTCAACTTCCCACACCTCGCACTTCAAGTTTCTACCTCCTGCCCAAGATACACAAACCTGCCTGTCCTGGCAGACCTATTGTCTCAGCTTGCTCCTGCCCCACCGAACACATTTCTGCATACCTCGACACGGTTTTATCCCCCCTTGTTCAATCCCTTCCTACCTATGTTTGTGACACTTCTCACGCTCTTGAACTTTTCGATGATTTTAAGTTCCCTGGCCCCCACCGCTTTATTTTCACCATGGATGTCCAGTCCCTATATACTTCCATCCCCCATCAGGAAGGTTTCAAAGCTCTCCGCTTCTTTTTGGGTTCCAGACCTAATCAGTTCCCCTCTACTACCACTCTGCTCCGTCTAGTGGAATTAGTCCTTACTCTTAATAATTTCTCCTTTGGCTCCTCCCACTTCCTCCAAACTAAAGGTGTAGCTATGGGCACCCGCATGGGTCCGAGCTATGCCTGCCTTTTTGTTGGCTTTGTGGAACAATCTATGTTCCGTACCTATTCTGGTATCTGTCTCCCACTTTTCCTTCGCTACATCGACGACTGCATTGGCGCTGCTTCCTGCACGCATGCTGAGCTCATTGACTTTATTAACTTTGCCTCCAACTTTCACCCTGCCCTCAAGTTTACCTGGTCCATTTCTGACACCCCCTTCCCCTTTCTAGATCTTTCTGTCCCTATCTCTGGAGACAGCTTATCTACTGATGTCTACTATAAACCTACTGACTCTCACAGCTATCTGGACTATTCCTCTTCTCACCCTGTCTCTTGCAAAAATGCCATCCCCTTCTTGCAATTCCTCCATCTCCGCCGCATCTGCTCTCAGGATGAGGCTTTTCATTCCAGGACGAGGGAGATGTCCTCCTTTTTTAAAGAAAGGGGCTTCCCTTCCTCCACCATCAACTCTGCTCTCAAACGCATCTCCCCCATTTCACGCACATCTGCTCTCACTCCATCCTCCCGCCACCCCACTAGGAATAGGGTTCCCCTGGTCCTCACCTACCACCCCACCAGCCTTCGGGTCCAACATATTATTCTCCGTAACGTCCGCCACCTCCAACGGGATCCCACCACTAAACACATCTTTCCCTCCCCCCCCCCCCACTTTCCACAAGGATCGCTCTCTACGCGACTCCCTTGTCCATTCATCCCCCCCATCCCTCCCCACTGATCTCCCTCCTGGCACTTATCCTTGTAAGCGGAACAAGTCTACACATGCCCTTACACTTCCTCCACTTCCTCCCTTACCACCATTCAGGGCCCCAGACAGTCCTTCCAGGTGAGGCAACACTTCACCTGTGAGTCGGCTGGGGTGATATACTGTGTCCGGTGACTGGGAGATGGTTTTGCTGAACACCTACGCTCTGTCCGCCAGAGAAAGCAGGATCTCCCAGTGGCCATACATTTTAATTCCACATCCCATTCCCATTCTGGTATGTCTATCCACGGCCTCCTCTACTGTAAAGGTGAAGCCATGCTCAGGTTGGAGGAACAACACCTTATATTCCGTCTGGGTAGCCTCCAACCTGATGGCATGTACGTTGACTTCTCTAACTTCCGCTAATGCCCCACCTCCCTCTCGTACCCAATCGATTATTTATATACACACATTCTTTCTCTCAGTCTCCTTTCTTCTCCCTCTGTCCTTCTGACTATACCCCTTGCCCATCCTCTGGGTTTCCCCCCCCTCCCTCTTTTCCTTCTCCCTGGGCCTCCTGTCCCATGATCCTCTCATATCCCTTTTGCCAATCACCTGTTCAGCTCTCGGCTCCATCCCTCCCCCTCCTGTCTTCTCCTATCATTTTGGATCTCCCCTCCCCCTCCCACTTTTAAATCTCTTACTAGCTCTTTCTTCAGTTAGTCCTGACGAAGGGTCTCGGCCCGAAACGTCGACCATACCTCTTCCTAGAGATGCTGCCTGGCCTGCTGCGTTCACCAGCAACTTTGATGTGTGTTTAGTGAGGCTTTATGGTTGGAACTGAGGAATAAGGAAAGTATGACCACATTAATGGGCTGTATTATAGACCACCTAACAGTCTGCAGGATTAAGAGGAACAAGTTTGTAGAGAAGTTGCAGACTGTTGCAAGTAACATGACGTTGTGATAGTAGGTAATTTTAACTTTCTTAATCAATACAAAGAAGTCCCAACAAAAGTGTGCACTGCTTGATCTCCAATTGGGGCAGTTGACAGAAGATTGTGTAGGTGAATGCTTTGCATCTAGTGCTCATAATGCCATTAATTTCAAGGTAATTGTGGAAAAAGATAGGTTCGGTCCTTGGGTTGAGATTTGAAATTGGAGAAAGGCCAATTTTGATAGTACCAGAAAGGATTTGGCAAGTGTGGATTGGTACGGTCTGTTTTCTGGCAAAGGTATACTTGGTACAGGGAGGCCTTCAAAAGTGAAATTTTGCAAATACAAAGCTTGTATTTGCCTGTCAGAATAAAAAGCAAGGACAAAAGTCAGAATAAGATGTTTAGGGAACCTTGGTTTTCGAGAGACATTGAACCCCTGTTTAAGAAACAAAAGGAGGTGCATGGCTGGTGTAGGCAAGTAGGAACAAATGAGGCACTTGAGGAGTATAAGAAATGCAAGAGAACACTCAAAAAAGAAATCAGGAGGGCTAAAAGAAGGAATGAGTTTGTTCTAGCAGACAAGGTGAAGGAGAATCCTAAGGGATTCTACAGATATGTTAAGAGCAAAAGGATTGCAAAGGACAAAATTGGTCCTCTGGAAGATCAGAATGGTAATCTTCAAAAAGAGATGGGGGAGATCTTAAATGGATTATTTGCATCTGTATTTACTCAGGAGACAGGCACAAAGACGACAGAAGTGAGGCTGCAGCGAGGTGATGACCCTGGACAGATTACAGAGGAGGAGGTCTTTGCTGCCCTGAGGCAAAAATGGGTGGACAAATCCCCAGGGCCTAACAAGGTTTCCGTTGGATCCTATGGGAGGCGTGCAGAAACTGCCGGGGCCCTCGCAGAGATATTTAAATTTTCCTTAGTGACAGATGAGGTACCAGAGGACTGGAGGATTGCTGATGTTGTTCCACTGTTTCAGAAAGGCTCTAAGAATAACCAGGAGATTATAGGCTGGTGAACCTGTCATCTGTAGTGGGAAAGTTATTGGAAGGTACTGAGATTTGTGAATACAGGTCCATAACTCATTGAAAGTGGCGACAGAGGTAGATAGGGTTGTAAAGAAACTTTTGGCACACTGACCTTCATAGATCAAAGTACCGAGTACAGGAGTTGAGTTGTTATGTTGAAGTTGTATAGGATGTTGGTGAGGCCTAATTTGGAGTATTGTGTGCAGTTTTGGTCACCTATCTACAAGAAAGATGTAAATAAGATTGAAAGAGTACAGAGAAAATGTACAAGGATGTTGTCAGGACTGGGGTGGGCCTGAGTATAAGGAAGGATTGAATAAGTTAGAAAATTATTCCCTAAAGCATAGAAGACTGGGGGGAGATTTGATAGAGGTGTACAAGTTTATAGATAGGGTTTATAGACTAGATGAATGCAAGCAGACTTCTTCCACTCAGCTTGGGTGAGACTACAACTAGAGGTCATGGTTAAGGGTGAAAGGTGAAATGTTTAAAGGGAACATGAGGGGAATCTTCTGCACTCAGAGGGTGATGAGAGTGTGGAAAGAGTTACCAGCATAAGTGTTCAATGTGATTTCGATTTCAACACTTAAGGGAAGTTTGGATAGGTACATGTATGGTAGGTTTATGGAGGGCTATGGTCCAGGTGCAGGTCGATGTGACTAGGCATTTTAAATGGTTTGGACGTACTAGAATGGTCAAAAGGCCTGTTTCTGTGCTGTAGTTTTCTATGACTATAAAACCAACTTATTGATTTCTCTTGGTGTCATCTCTTCCACCCCTGGACAGTTACAAGGCAGACATATCCATACTATTTTCACTTAATACTTAATTAATTTTCTTTTGATCAGTGACACAAAAACTGAAAACCTGGGGAATATTCTGCTAGTTTCACTGCATCTGCAGAGAGAGAAACAGATTTAACATCCATGATCTTTCACCAGAACTGGGAGCAAATCTTGAAAAGAAATTAGGGGCACTCTACTGGTGGTCTGGAAGGCAGGAGAGACAATGTAAAATGAGGTGGTAAGAAGAGACAAAGGAGCCTGGCAGAAGTGTAAGTGTTGAATAATTATTTCAAATTGTCTAAGAAATGTGGAGCAACTACCTCAAATGTTGAACTCAGTGTTGAATCCAGAAACCTGTAATCTGCTCAGTCAGAGGAGATTATTATTTCTTGCACTTAGTTTGAGAGTTATTGAGGCTGTTGAAGTTCCAACTAGGCATGCTTACTTTAAGCAACACACATAAAAGTTGCTGGTGAACGCAGCAGGCCAGGCAGCATCTCTGGAAGAGGTACAGTCGACATTTCGGGCTGAGACCCTTCGTCAGGACTAACTGAAAGAAGAGCTAGTAAGAGATTTACTAGCGTCGACTGTACCTCTTCCTAGAGATGCTGTCTGGCCTGCTGCATTCACCAGCAACTTTTATGTGTGTTGCTTGAAATTCCGGCATCTGCAGATTTCCTCGTGTTCGCATGCTTACTTTAAGGACCTGAAATCAAATTCAACAATTTCCAATTATAATTACTGCTCACATTATACTCAACAGCAGCCACTGGTGTTGATTATGTTTAAGCAAGACTACCCAGCCATTCTTTAGCCATCTTTGTCGTAATTAAATCATTTTAATTGCATCACTTGGTGACTGCCTTTACTTAAAATAAGGTCAGGATTTCGACATTTCAATTGGTTTAGTTAATTCTATTAGCTGTCATTCTTTGATTTATTCATTCATTAGAATCGAAGATGTTGTTAACTCTGTCAGCTTTCAGTTGATCTAATTTCAGAGGAAAGCTGTACTTTGTAGCCTTGATCTCCCCGTGACCACTCCTTGACCCAATAAACCCAAGCGCAGGGGAAGAATTTTGTGAAATAACATGGTGGGGGGTGATCATCAGGGAAATGTCCCGAACATTTTGAACTTACATGCAGAGTATATACAATAAGTGATCCTTATCTTTATGTGTTGACTGCTTTGAGTCAGTGGACTGGACAATATTCAGGGATTCATCTTCAAATCTGAATGAATACACCACGGTTGTCACTGACTTTCTGAAGATCTGTGTGGATGAGAGTGTGCCTTGGAGAATGTATCAGACATACACAAAACAAAAGCCATGGATGAACCAGGAGATTTGTATTCTGCTGCTTTCAAGACCGGTGATTCAGAACTATACAATAAGTCCAGGTACGTCCTACAGAAGACTATTTTAAGAGTGATAAAACAATTCTGATTGAAGTTTGAGTTAGATGCACCTCAGCTTTGGCAGAGTTTGCAAGCCATTACTTGCGACAAGGCAAAATGAATAGCTGTAATGCTTCATCCCAGAGGAGCTCAACACCTTTTATGCATGCTTTGAAAGGGAGAATAAAACCATAGCTGTGTGCATTCCCGCATCATCTGGTGACCTTGTGATCTCTGTCTCGGAGACCGATATCAGAACATCTTTCAAGGGAGTGAATCTTTGTAATGAGTCAGGCCCTGATGGTGTACCTTGTGGGGCACTGAAAACCGATGCGAACCAACTGGCAGGAGTGTTCAAGGACATCCTCAATCTCTTACTGCTGCAGTCGGAGGTTCCCACCTGCCTCAAAAGGGTGACAATCATACCTGTGTCCGGGACTTCACGGAGGTGCCAAGGTAGTGTAGCGGTTAATGTGACACTATTAGGGCATGCTAGAGTTCAGAATTCAATCCCAGCATCCTTTGTAAGGAGTCTGTATATTCCGCCCCCCCCCACCACCCTGTTGAACATGTGGGTTTCCTCTGGGTGCCTCAGTTTCTTCCCACGGTCCAAATACGTACTGGGTAGGTTAATTGGTCATTGTAACTTATCCCGTGATTGATGATGAGGCCTTCGTCGGTCAGAGTCGACCATGGATGTTGCATCCTAGCTGTCTAGATACTGTGACAAGAATACACATAGATTACGATGTAGCTGTCCTGTGCTGGCACCAGTGGATTCAGCAGTTGGTCTGCCACCTGTCTTCAGGAGAGAGAGAGATAAGGAAAACAATGGAGCAGCATTTGGAGATGTTAATGAGGGAAGGAGAGCTGTCAAGATCAGCTCCCCCTTTGAACCCTGAACTGTTTGAAGTGATGGACAGGCGATACCCCAGCAGGGGGATAAAAAGGGACAGGTTCGCTAAGGCAGGACACACACGACACCCGAGGTAACGAGACCCTGGAAGCGGTGCGTCTCTCACAAGTCGGTGGGAAGTACCGGGCCATAGATGCACAGGGTGGAAAGGCACAATCGGCGGGAACATGGTGTGTGTCCACCCTTGCCTGGGTGCCAGGTTCACCGCAGGGAAACGATCGTATCTGGGAACAGAGGGGTCACGGTTGGTGACCTCAGATGATATCACAAAGGACTCGCCCGAAAGCTGACTGCGAAGGTCTGTGTGGAAGCCTTGATTATTCATTCGTTTTGCTCTCTCTCTCTCCTTTCTCCCACTATCCATGGCCACGGCAGCGATTACTGCGAACTGAACTGAACTAAATTGAACTGAACTTTGCGTCACTTTGAAACTGGTCATTTACCCCTAGACAACGATAGAGCTTGATTGATCCTGTTATCTTAATTCTGTGTACATGTATGTTTATCATTGCTGAACTGTTGCATTCATTATCCTTTTGATTAGAGTACTGTGTTGCTTGTTTCTTTAATAAAACTTTCTTAGTTCTAGTAATCCAGGCTCCAACTGAGTGATCCATTTCTGCTGGTTTGGCAACCCAGTTACGGGGTATGTAACATAAGTGGGGGCTCGTCCGGGATTTTGAACGCTAAATTTGGGACGGAGTAAATTGATTGGGTCAAAATTCCCGTAAGAAAGAAAAGACAAACAGCAGAAATGGAGGCTGAGGAAACTATAAAGGCGTCGACCTTGGAGGCATTAGAGGATGCCAGGAAATCGGAATTGGTAGCTGTGGCCAAATGGTTGAATCTTGCTAAGGGGAAGTCGACAATGAGGAGAGAGGAGATACACAGAGCTATCGTAGAGCACTATGTATCTGAAGGTGTGTTTCCTCAAGGTGAGCTGGAGGTGGTGTCTATTGAAAAACCTGCTGGAGCCGTGGTACAGGTGCAGCTTGAAAATCTGAGACTCGAGCACGAGTTCCGGGTACGGCAGTTAGAACACGAAGAGAAGCAGTTAGAAAGGCGGGAGAAAGAGAGAGAGTTAGAAAGGCAGGAGAAAGAGAGAGAGTTAGAAAGGAAGGAGAAAGAGAAACAGTTAGAAAGGCAGGAGAGAGAGTTAGAAAGGCAGGAGAGAGAGAGAGAGAGAGACAGCTGGAGCGAGAGGAGAAACAGAGGGAAAGGGAATTCGAGCTGGAGGAGTTAAAGATAAGGGCAGAACAGGGGCCCGTGCCGAACCAAGGTGGAGGGTTCTGGGTGACCCAGGAGGTTAGGCTGGTTCCCCCATTTGACGATACCGACGTGGATCGGTACTTTCTCCATTTCGAAAAAGTTGCTACAAGTCAGGACTGGCCAAGGGATAAGTGGGCTGTTTTGCTTCAGAGTGTACTAAAAGGGAAAGCCCAACAAGCTTACTCAGCTTTGTCCGTGGAAGATGCCCAGAGGTATGAGGTGGTGAAAGAGGCCATCCTCAGGATTTATGAGTTAGTCCCGGAGGCATACCGGCAGAGGTTCTGGAATGCGAGGAAGCAGTGGGACCGCACATATTTAGAGTTTGCCCATGAGATGCAAACATATTGTGAGCATTGGTGTGCCTCAAAGGGGGTAGAGAGGGATTATGACAGACTGCTACAGCTGATCTTGATTGAACAGTTTAAAGGTTGTGTCCCTGAGGGTATGAGACCCTACCTAGATGAGAAAGAGGCAGCCACATTAGCCGCAACGCTAAGTTAGCGGATGAGTATGCGTTGACGCATAAAGTGAAGTTTGCCCCGAGTAAAGGCTACCAGAAGGGTAGTCAGGACAGCAGGGAGAGTCCGCCGGAAAAGTCAGAAATTAAGCCGGGGACTAGTGAGAAGGATAAGGTAGACCGGGAGCAGTCTGGTAGGAAGTCTCCTGGGGTCGTCTGTTATAATTGCGGGGAAGTTGGATACTTTGCGTCCAGGTGCTTTGCCCCAAAGAAGGAGATGGGAAAAGGAAAAACAGCGATTTTAACTGGCTGTATCGTGCTGGGAAACGAACCACTAGGAAAGGACTGGTCTGCCAAAGTTCAGGAAGGGCGCGAAAAGTTTATCTCGGCCGGATTGGTGTCAGTGAAAGAGGGGTTAAAACCAGTTCCAGTGCGGATCTGGAGAGACACGGGTGCGTGTCAGTCACTAATACTGAAGAGTGTATTAGAGTTTAGCTCAGAGACCCAGACTGGGGAGGTCAAGGTGAAAGGTATTGGGGGAGGGACAGAGGCAGTCCCTTTGCACCAGATACACTTACAAAGCAACCTGGTCTCTGGACTAGTCACGATCGGGGTGAGGTCCGAATTACCGATGAAAGGCGTGGAAGTCTTGCTCGGTAATGACCTCGCCGGGGGAATCGTGTTCGAAGCAGTGAGATTGACAGGTCAGCCTGCCAGCATTGAGGCCCCGCCCACAGACTCACAGGTTCATCACGGGACTGCGGTAGTAAATTTAGCTGAGACGTTTCTGCCAGCCTTGTACAAGAAGGGGGTAGAGAGTGAAAAGAAGGAGTGTAGTGAGACAAGAGGTAGTGAGGGAGCTGGGACAGACGTAGCATTAGCCAGGAAAGAATTTGTGCAGGCGCAGGAGCGAGATGAGGGGCTGATGGTTTTGGCAGAGACAGCTCTCTCTGACACAGAATTAACAAGGGAACTAGTAGGCTATTGTGTGGAGGAGAAAGTGCCAAGGAAGAAAGGGAAACCAAGTACCGTACCCGCAGATGAGGAATGGGGGGTGGTGCAAAAGAGTTATGGCGTGAGGTTTTTAACCTGGCCCCCAAGGTACCCCCCGGTGGACATTTTGCAGTGCTGGAGGAAACAGTTGGTGGAATCATGAAAGAGGTTTACCGGCTGCCCAGGAGGAAGGATGTTATTGATTATGGCCGGCGCGAACTGAGACGGTCACAGGCTTTTGATATGCTAACGAACCTAGTTGGTGTTAGCGCGGAAATCAATGAAGCTAGGGTCCCCCGATAAGAGGAAAAAACCATTTTGAAAAGATGAGTATGGTATCGACCAAATGGGAGAAGGCTATTGTTTTGGCCAGCTCTGCTGATAAGGTCTCTCCCTTAATCCCCGAACAAAGCGACTCTTTAGGAGAAGTAATTAAACGACTCGCACCCGTGTGTTTGATTGTCCCGAGGCGATGCAAAGAACTGGGACGTTGGGTGGTGCTTGTTAACTAGGTCAGCCTAGCAAGCAATATCCATATAGAATGAGTAATTCAGTGACTCAAGGGCTGACGAACACAGAGGTGTATATTGGCGATGTAATACGGCTGTCTGAAGCCAGCTTGACAGTGAACCTTGAAAAAAATGAGTTCAGCCACGCGAAGGTCACTTACCTGGGAATTGTGGTGACTCAGGGGCAGCTGGCAGCGATGCAAGCTAAAGTGCGGGCTATCTCTGACATCCCAACGCTGACAGACAAGAGGGCCCTCAGAAGGCTCTTGGAGATGGTGGGGTACTGTAGGAAGTTTTTCAATAACTCCGCAGTTACTACCCCTCCCCCTCCTACTAAGCCCTTGCGAGAGAAAACTAAGTCGGAATGGGACAACCCTTGTTATTATGGTCCGGGACGAAACCCAATGAGAGGTTACATTGATCGCAATTCATCAGTGTTTTTGGCCACTATGAAGTTTGCTAAGTTGGAGCCTGGTCTAAGGGATTATTAATAACACATATAAAAGGAACAGAAAATGTGATGGCTGACTGTCTGTCAGGTGTTGACAACTTCAAATTCGCTGTATTAGCCAAATAGCTGATAAAGATGTATATTTGTGTGTATCAAATAATGTATTCATGTTTGTAATTTTTACCCCCGGTAAAAATCCTTAAAGGGGGGAAGTGTGACAAGAATACACATAGATTAAGATGTAGCTGTCCTGTGCTGGCACCAGTGGATTCAGCAGTTGGTCTGCTAGCTGTCTTCAGGAGAGAGAGAGATAAGGAAAACAATGGAGCAGCAATTGGAGATGATAATGAAGGGGAAGGAGAGCTGTCAAGATCGGATCCCCCTTTGAACCCTGAACTGTTTGAAGTGATGGACAGGCGATACCCCAGCAGGGGGATAAAAAGGGACAGGTTCGCTAAGGCAGGACACACACACGACACCCGAGGTAACAAGACCCTGGAAGCGGTGCGTCTCTCACAAGTCGGTGGGAAGTACCGGGCCATAGACGCACAGGGTGGAAAGGCACGATCGGCGGGAACCTGGTGTGTGTCCACCCTTGCCTGGGTGCCAGGTTCACCGCAGGGAAACGATCGTATCTGGAAATGGAGGGGTCACAGTCGGTGACCTCAGATGACATCACAAAGGGCTCGCCTGACAGCTGACTGCGAAGATCTGTGTGGAAGCCTTGAATATTCATTTGTTTTGCTCTCTCTCTCTCCTTCCCCCCACTATCCATGGCCATGGCAGCGATTACTGTGAACTGAACTGAACTAAATTGAACTGAACTTTGCGTCACTTTGAAACTGGTCATTTACCCCTAGACAACGATAGAGCTTGATTGATCCTGTTATCTTAATTCTGTGCACATGTGTGTTTATCATTGCTGAACTGTTGCATTTATTATCCTTTTGATTAGAGTACTGTGTTGCTTGTTTCTTTAATAAAACTTTCTTAGTTCTAGTAATCCAGACTCCAACCGAGTGATCCATTTCTGCTGGTTTGGCAACCCAGTTACGGGGTACGTAACAATACATACTGTAAGCCAGCCTCCTACAATATGGAAAGCAACTTGTCGCCTATGTAGCAAGCTCTCCCTCTCCACACATCTGAAGAACCCAAAGTAATGGCAAAGACCAATACCGTTTGGTACCAGCAGCGTCACAGGAGTTGTCTGTCAGCATTAAACTCAACATAGGACTGCCTTCGGGACTCCAGCTCCGGATTTTTTCCTCTGAGTTTATTCCCGAAGCCTCCCCTATAAGTGCCACAAGGCAGCGCAGGTTTCAGATCAGAGTTTCCCTTCTCCTAGATGAGCTGCCAACCATGGCTGACAAGTGACTGGTTTTTCAAAGTGCCAGTAATCTGCCTTTGCCCGTTCTCCTGTCAGTAGAAACAGTTCAGCTGGGCTTAATAGCTAAGCCACACGTGAATGCCAGGAGCTGGGCTTCATCGTCAGAGGCTATTTGAGGTGCACGCCATTGGGAGCATTTAATAGAGAGTGGGAGTTTACCCCACTACCACCCCAGCTGTAACAATCCTAAGGAACCTGTCCCGTGTTTAGGTTAGTGTTAAATCAGTTTTGTTGGGGATTGCTAGATGGTGTCGCTCGAAGGGTCAGAGGCTCTATTCTACTCTGCATATCTAAATAAATGAATTAGAGCTGGTTGAGCTGCCTGAATGACTGTCGCCCAGCTGCACTCACAGCTACGGTGATGGAGCACTTTGGGAGGCTGGGCATGTCTAGAAACAACTTCTGCCTAAGCAAAGACATGCACCCACTGCAATTTGCTTTTTGCCATAGTAGGTCTACAGCAGATTCAGTCTTCCAGGCTCTGCACTCGACCTTGGATCACCCGGACAATAGCAATACCTTCTGTACGTCAGGCTGCTGTTCATTGATTACAGCTCTGTCTTTACCACAATTATGCCCTCAGTTCATATCAACAAGCTCCAAAACCTGGGCCTATGTACCACCCTCTGCAAATGGATCCTTGGCTTCCTCACTGGGAGACCACAGCAGATCAGAAATAACCGCCTCCTTGCTGACGATCGACACTGATGCACCTCAGGGTGTGTGCTTAGCCCACTGCTCTACTCTCTCTACACCCACGACTGTGCGGCTAGGCACAGCTCAAACAGCATCTATAACTTTGCCAGTGACACAACTATTGTTGGCAGAATTTCAGGTGGTGACGAGGAGGCGTACAGGAATGAGAGAGATCAGATGGTTGAGTGGTGTCAAAAAAACAATAACCTTGCACTCAGTGTAAGTAAGACTAAGGAATTGATTGTGGACTTCAGAAAGTGGAAGTCATGCCAGTCCTCATTGAGGGATCAGCAGTGGAAAAGGTGAGCAGTTTTAAGCTACTGAGTGTCAACATCTCTGAAGATCTAAACAGGCTCAACATATTGATGCAATTAGAAAGAAGGCAAGAGGGTGACTATGTTTCATTAGAGGTCTGAGGAGACTTGGTATGTCACCAAAGACTCTCACAAATTCTTATAGATGTAACATGCAGAGCATTCTGACTGGTTGCATTACTGTCTGGTTTGGAGGGTCCGCTGCGTGGGATTGGAAAAAGCGACAGGAAGTTGTAATTTTCGCCAGCTGCATCATGGCCACGAGCCTCCCTAACATCAAAGACACCTTCAAAAGGCGATGCCTCAAAAAGGCGGCATCTACCATTAAAGACCCTGATCAGCCAGGACATGTCCTCTTCTCATTACTACCATCAAGGAGGAGGTAGAGAAGCCTGAAGACACACACTTAACCTTTCAGGAACAGCTTCTTCCCCTTTGCCATCAGATTTCTGAATGAACATGCATCCATGAACACTACCTCACTTTTTGCACTGCTTACTTAGTTTAATTGATCTGTATATATATATTTCTTATTGTAATTTACAGTTTTAAAATTATTATGTATTGCAATGTACTACTGCTGCAAAACAACAAATTTCTCAGCACATGACGGTGATATTAAACCTGATTCCAATGAATAGATCAATGTTTTTTGATGTTCCTTCAGAAAATCCTTTCATAGGTCTGGATTCATGTAAAATGAAACTCCACAGATTTCGCATGAATCATAAAAATCTCTTTATGTGTTCTATCCTGGTTGTGAAACATGTCCTCGGAAAGCTTCAGTGAAAGGAATAAAGAATGGGTCTTTATCTCTGGGTCTAACTTTACGATTGTGGTACTTCTTACATTAGCCAAATGCATTTTTATTACAGTTACAACAAGCTGAGAAACAATTCACACTAAGTAATGGAAACTAATCTGTAATTATCGATATTGAGTAACGCTGGTTCCGATAGCCATTTACTGCAGTTGTTTTCTGTTAAGTGCTGGGACTTATACTATTGGTGGTAGAATTGTTCATCACCAGTAAACCACACTGACTCCATCTCTGATCCATTAGAATTGTTCACCAGTAAACCACACTGACTCCATCTCTGATCCATTAGAATTGTTCACCAGTAAACCACACTGACTCCATCTCTGATCCATTAGAATTGTTCACTAGTAAACCACACTGACACCACCTCTGAATCACTAAATTTTTTCATCACCTGTAAACCACTCTGTCTTATTCTGTTCTGTTTCTGTAGTCTCGCAATTAATTTTATTCAAATTCCAGTCTTGTCTCCTTTGAAAAGCCACAATTGCATTTACCTACACCACCCGGCAGTGTTGAATTTACACCTTACATTTTCAAGCAGTTGCACTGTTTGACTGCAACATTTCCTGATTTTTTTTTATATATATAGTGGCTGCAATGTAACTGACAGCCTATCCGGTCTTAAAATGAGTAAATAGAGTTAGGCACAGCTGCAGCTAACTTGGATTTTAAGTTACATTTAAGTATAGTATTTGGATTTAAAATAAATAAATTGAGAAGATATGCAGACCTGTTCCAGATGTAGACTAAAAATAGATGGAGCATCGGTTTGTAATTATGATATGGTAGGGTAACATAATTGGTGGAAATGTACATAACTCACAACTATCGACACTGAGTTGGGGTTTTCCTTTAAGAGGCTGGTCTGCCGTGATGATGTAATCACGTAAAGAGTTTTTTAGTGTGCTTTTCAGTTTTCTGGAGTTCAATAAGATGTGTTAGGGTTTTTCTTAAACATAAAATGCCTGAAAAATGCAGCACAGACTTTCCAATGGCTGATGGACTCTGTATTAAAAAACCTTAGATTTTCTTTTTGTTGACCTGGGTGACATACTTGTCGCCAGTGTATCCAAATCTGAACATGGATCTCATCTCCGCACACTATTTGAGTGCTAAATGCCTGTTTGGGTTGTCAGTCATTGACTTTCTTGGCCATTGCATCTCCGCAGAAGGTGTGAAACCCTTCCCATCAAAAGTAGCCACTATTACGGATTTCCCACTGCCCTGCACTACTCATAAACTCCAAGAGTTTTGGGGGTTGGTGAATTTCTATCACTGCTTCATT
The DNA here is from genome assembly GCF_030028105.1 of Mobula birostris. Classification (NCBI taxonomy): domain Eukaryota; kingdom Metazoa; phylum Chordata; class Chondrichthyes; order Myliobatiformes; family Myliobatidae; genus Mobula; species Mobula birostris. Next base: position 75,246,100 of record NC_092374.1, read on the forward strand.
CCACGAGCTGCTGAACTTATGCTCCTCCTATGTAGTGTGCTTAAAAGCAATACCTCTAATCGCGCGTTTGACTGGTCAGTGGACATGATCAGGGCACTTGATGATACTAAACAAGCTCTAACGCTACCCTGGTGGTGCACTTGCTACTCAAACCACCTATTGCCGTTACTATGATGCTTCAGACTATGCCGTGGATGCTGTGCACAAACAGCTGGTCGGAGGTGTGTGGCAGCCACTCTTCTTCTTCAGCTGGCAGCTCTATCCACCCGAAGGGAAGTACAGCACATTTGACTGTCAGCTTCATGGTCCATATCTGGCCGTCCATCATTTTCAGTTTTTTCTGGAGGGTCGCCATTCCACAGTGTTCATTGACCACAAACCAAAATATCAGACCCTTGGCCTGCATGGCAGCAAAGCCACCTGGCCGATGTACACAACTGATATTCAACATACCAAAGGAAAAACTAACGCTGTGGCCGATTGCCTCCCCCAGTCTGCTATTGAGGCCGTACACAAAGGGGTTGACTGTGCCAGCATGGCAGTCAACCAAGTTACTGACCCAGAGGCCCAGGCTTACCGAACAGCGGTCATGGGCCTGTGGTTAGCTGAAAGTAAGTTCGGGAAAGCTGGGGTTTCTCTCCTGTGTGATGTCTCAACTGGTCGCCCTCACCTCATAATGCTTGCAAACTGGAGGCAGACTGTTTTTAACTCCATACAGGCCTTAGAAAGGACATGTGTGATTGGACTGCAGCCTGTGTGGAGTGCCAGTGGGCAAAAGTTAATCGTCATGACAGCCACAATTGGCACCTTTTGAGGTCCCTGAGTGATGGTTTGACCATGTCAATGTGGACCTTGTTGGTTCTCTTTCCCACTCATCCCATGGTTTCACCCACCTCCATACCATGGTGGACCGTACTACCAGGAGGTCAGAGGTCGTCTTCCTAGTATCGACGACAGCCACAGATGTGGCTTGGGCATTCGTCAACACCTGGGTTGCCTGGTTTGGCACCCCGTCTGATATTTCTTCTGACTACGGTCCCCATTTCATTTCAGACCTCTGGGCTGTGATGGCCCAGAACCTCTGTGTTAGGCTACATCACACTATGGCGTATCACCCGCAGTCCAACAGCCTATGTGAGTGGTTTCACCGGTCCTTAAAGGCTGCTCTGAGGATTTCCCTGACCAATGAGTGTTGGCATGATGGTCTCCTGTGGGTTCTGCTGGGGCTCAGAACAGTTCCAAAAGAGGACCTGCAGTCATCTGTGGCCGAGTTGGTATACGGACAGCTGTTATAAGTGCTAGCTGATTTCATTCGTGATGCCATGACTGCCTGGTCAAGTCGACAGCACTCCTCCCTCCTCAGTAAATTCAATTCCTTTGCACCTATTCCTACTTCCCATCATGCATACAGCATCTTGGGTTCCTGTTGACCTACATTTCGCCTCGTTTGTTTTTATCCACCATGATACCCACCAACATCCCCTTAGGCTCCCTTATGATGGCCCATTCCACGTTTTGGAGCAGGGAAAAAAGACTTTTATCATAGATAAGAGGGATGAACCTGAACATATTTCGGTAAATCTTGGCCCACCAAGATTTGGAGGATTCCACCACCATGCCCCTTCCGTCATGACATGACATTGAGTGTGTCAACACACCTCTGGATGAGCCAGAGGAACCTGCTGTTCCTCCACCCATGGAACACAAGGCCTGAACTGGGCAGCTCGTCCGAGCTCCCGACAGGCTCACAATGCCATTTTTAGTGAATTCTTGGGGGAGGGGAGGCTATATAGGGTCATGTAATTTGTGGAAATGTACAAAATTCCTAGTCAACAACACTGAGTTGGGGTTTCACTTTAAGAGGCTCGTTTGATGTGATAACGTAATTACGAAAAGGTTTGTTTTAAGGCATTTTTGGAGTTCAATAAAATGTGTTAGGGCTTTTCTTAAACATGAAACACCTTACTTCATTTTATTTGCAAAAACCTACAGTATGATCTGTATCTCTTCCACTTCGAGACATTAACCCTCAGTTCTGAGGTCTGATAGCTTTGTGACTGGCACTGATACAAGTGCAATAATACATTACGGGAGAATTCTTTATGAATTTAGTTTTCTCTGCTAACTAACAACAGTAGGCAAGGGTGCCTACTGTTGTTGGTCAGCACCAAATGCCGGAATGGCATCTTAATGTAATTTTATTTTCTTGTTGTAGTTCTCAGAATCATTTGTTTTTACTTTTGTGGATTTAGAATATGATTGTGCTGTGGCATATGTGTCTTGTTAATTCATTAATTAAGGGTGTAACTGACATATGGAATTTTCCATTCTAATTTAATGTAACAGTGGAACCTTTCCCAAGTGGTTATGAATGTCTGAAATGTAACAGTTATTCTGTCTGGCCAAAGAAATGCCAATTACAGTCTTGTCTACGGTGAAATTGCAAGCACTGTAAAACCTGTTTGACTGCATGATATATAGGTCAGGTTTATGCTAATCTTGTAAACCCCTTGATATTCTTTTTCAAGGATGTCCAGAATATTTAGATTGATCCAGGATTAAATCAGTCAATGTGGTATATTTTAATGTTTTTTCTCTCTGTAAGAGGTTTATGAGCCAAGGGGAAGATCACCAACTCTCCTCGGTAAGAATTCCAGCCATATCTATGCTCTGCAGGTTCGTCAAAACAAACACCTTATGTCTGGAGCTTTAAACTGATCTATGGGGAGTGGAGCATTTCCCAGCAACTGTGCAAGCAGAATTTGCCCTCATAAAGTACACAAGCTCTTCTGTAATGTGTGTATTTTCTCACCCACAAATATTGGGAAAAGGAGCAAGGAATTGAATAGGAAGGGAATTACTGAGACTAGCTTGACCTATTGAGTAATTTTAATGGGAGAGCTGACTACCTCAGCGCTAAATGTGGCAGTAATTATATTAATGATGGAGAAAGAGAGAGAGAGAGAGAGATTCCAGCTGAAGAGTTACTGGTCAGAGAGAGAGATGGGAGGTGATAGATTTTTTTTTGAAGTGTATAATGGCTTTGGATGATTTTAGTAAGCTTGATTAGGGTATATAATTTATTTTTTAATGCTACCTGAAACAAGCTGAATTTTTTTTTAAGAAGGAACTTGGGTCTGTTAAGAATTGGTTTAGAAGATTGCATAGTGAAGATTATTACTTCATGTCTGGCAAAATGAAGACTGTAGAATTTCAAGATCAGGGATGCAGTGATTGTAGACACTGACAGGTGCTGTGACTGTTTACTGGGGCTCCTGATTTGTGCAGATAACTGTTCTCTATCGTTTGACAGCTTAACCAATAGGAACATGCTCAGGTTAAAAATACTTTCAAGTTAAATGGTCATTCACTCTCGTGCAGTGCTATCATGGTACATTTGCATTTGCCTGGACCAGATTCCGGTGGTCATGTTGTAATTATTGTTGTGAGTTAGGAAGTAGTCAGTAAATAGCTCCGAAGGATATGAAACTGAGTCTGTGATATCCTGTCTCAAGCTTGTCTAAGAGGAATGCCTTACTATTTTCATACTTGAATAGCATTTTCTTACTTACTGACTCATTTACAAGCTCGCTGTTGAATTCTGATATTTTTGATCCAAGGTTCTTGGAGAAGCCAAGAAAGAGGAACAAAACTTGTTGCTTTACAACTGTTTTATCAAAAGTTGATAGAACAAGAACAGGAATGGAACAGTATGTGCAGTAAGTCTACTAGTTGAGAGAGAAAAAAAGAGTCAAATGAATAAAGATGGTGCTTAACATAGATCATTTTTATACCACAGAGATAAGAAAAATTCTATTCAAATCTGTAGATGAGACAACAAATTAGAAAGTGCTCATTCGAATACTGTAGTACCAAGTTAACCAGTGAGTAATCACTTATTCACTTAATGCAGATCAAAGAAGTTTCCAGAGCTTTCCACTAGAAGCATATTAAAATTGATAAAATACAAACAATTACTTGTTAAACTACAAAGAAAACAACAATTAAACAGTCGAATCCAACAATCCGCTCCCCCCTTGATTCTCAAAATCGCCTATGAAATTTCAGAGCCAGAAAAACTTGTGTGTGTTATGTATGAAATAATAAAAAAATGCTTAAGTTCGGAAACATCAAAGCATATATATTCTTCAAAGTATTCATAGGATTATGTTATGGTTAGGTAGATTAGTAGGCACACTTATGCGAGTTTGAACTATTCTATTAATGATCACCTTTAAACAAGTGAAAAAGATGTAAATTATGATAAAGCATATCAGTGTGAATAATATGACTTGTAATATTGAGTAACCCCCAGCTTCTGAGACCTGAATGAATCCAATCAAAGAAATCCTATCCATAGATTGATGTATTTTAGATTAGATTAGATTATGAGAACACTTAGTCCTCTTTTATTGTCATTTAGAAATGCATACACGCATTAAGAAATGATACAATGTTTCTCCAGAGTGATATCATAGAAAACAAGACAGACCAAAGACTAACACTGACAGAACCACAGCTGTGCTTCTTTACAAATATATCTTCAGACTCATCAGGTATGTAAATACAACACTCCTTACCTACAATTGCACATATTTCCCCACCCCTCCCTTAACTGCTAAGAGAAGATCTAATGCCATATGATGGTGAAGAACCATCCTCTGCGTAGTGATCATCTAGAAGCCTCTGCCGTACTTTTCCCAAAGGTTCAGTTATGTCATTACTTACCCTTTCCAAAGCTGCAGCAACATTTGTAATTTCTCTCATACTCCTCATGGCACCATAAAATGGGAGTAAAATTGAAGCAAAGCGATCCCCTTCTGAAATGTTTCATTTACTTCGAGGCTTTGGAGGTAAAGGTAAGGTTGTGTGTATGTTACATGGCAGGAAAACCACACCCTAAGTAACAAGATCCTAACCAATTAAGTGGAAGAGAAGTGTAGGTCCTCTTTCAGCACATAAAGTACTTACTTACTGCCTGTTGTGCTGCTGGCATTTAGGGCAGCAATGAAGTTCCTCTATCTCAGTCTGTATAAAAGGATTCTTCATTGCTGTTTCCGTAACAATTGTTTTTTGACCAGTCGGGTTTGTTAGCTCTGAGCTAAATCTCCAAACCTGAGGCCCGGTGGATCACGCGTAGTCTGGCCTCTACCCTTTGACCTGTTTGGCATGGGCAACCCTTCCAAGGGCTAAAGCACAAGGTCCTGACTCCAGCCAATGTAGCTCTCCGGGTCATTGAGGCATGCAAGCCTCCAAACCCTAAGATGAGGTTGTGGTCCTCCACAAAATAAAGTACCATCCTGTGCAAAAGTCTTAGGCACATATATATAGCTAGGGTGCTTAAGACTTTTGCACAGTAATGGATATTGGTTAAAATAGGAAGGTGGTTGGGAAACAGAAATAAGAGTGCTTAGCTTTGTATTAGCTCAGTAGTATTACACGTTATTTGTTGACTGGTGAGACATAATATGAAGTACTGTATGTATTAGACCATAAGACAAGGGAGTAGAATTGGACTATTCAGCCCATTGAGTCTGCACTGCCATTTCATCATGGCAGATCCATTTCCCTCTCAATCTTATTGTCCTGCCTTCTCCCCATAACCTTTGATGCCCTGACTAATCAAGAATCTATCAACATCCACTTTAAGTGCACCCAATGATTTTGCCTCCTGAACCACCCATGGCAATGAATTCCACTGATTCACCACCATCTGACTAAAGAAATTTCTCCTCATCTCCATTCAAAATAGACATTCTTCTATTCTGAGGCTGTGTCTCCTGGTCCTAGACTCTCCTAACAGAGGAAATATCCTCTCCACATCTGCTGTATATAGTGGACCTTTCAAAATTTAATAGGTTTCAATAAGATCCCCCATCATTCTTCTAAATTCCAGTAAGTAAAAGCCCAGAGCTATCAATTATTACTCATACGATAAGCTTTTCATTCGCAGAATCATTCTTGTGATCCTCCTTTGAACGCGCTCCAATGTTAGCACATCTTTTCTTAAATAAGAGGCCCAGAATCTGGATGATAATGTGGTAAATTGGATCAGCAAGTTTGCTGATGATACAAAGATTGGAGGTGTAGTAGACAGTGAGGAAGGTTTTCAGAGCCTGCAGAGGGACTTGGACCAGCTGGAAAAATGGGCTGAGAAATGGCAGATGGAGTTTAATACTGACAAGTGTGAGGTATTGCACGTTGGAAGGACAAACCAACGTAGAACATACAGGGTTAATGGTAAGGCACTGAGGAGTGCAGTGGAACAGAGGGATCTGGGAACACAGATACAAAATTCCCTAAAAGTGTCTTCACAGGTAGATAGGGTCGTAAGGAGAGCTTTTGGTACATTGGCCTTTATTAATCGAAGTATTGTGTATAAGAGCTGGAATGTTATGATGAGGTTGTATAAGGCATTGGTGAGGCCGAATCTAGAGTATTGTGTTCAGTTTTGGTCACCAAATTACAGGAAGGATAGAAATAAGGTTGAAAGAGTGCAGAGAAGGCTTACAAGGACATTGCCGGGACTTGAGAAACTCAGTTACAGAGAAAGGTTGAATAGGTTAGGACTTTATTCCCTGGAGCGTAGAAGAATGAGGGGAGATTTGATAGAGGTATATAAAATTATGATGGGTATAGATAGAGTGAATGCAAGCAGGCTTTTTCCACTGAGGCAAGGGGAAAAAAAAACCATAGGACATGGGTTAAGGGTGAGGGGGGAAAAGTTTAAAGGGAACATTAGTGGGGGCTTCTTCACACAGAGAGTGGTGGGAGTATGGAATGAGCTGCCAGACGAGGTGGTAAATGCGGGTTCTTTTTTAACATTTAAGAATAAATTGGACAGATACATGGATGGGAGGTGTATGGAGGGATATGGTCTGTGTGCAGGTCAGTGGGACTAGGCAGAAAATGGTTCGGCACAGCCAAGAAGGGCCAAAGGGCCTGTTTCTGTGCTGTAGTTTCTATGGTTCTATGGTTCTAAATGCTCTCAATACTCCAAGTGAGGTCTCACCAGTGCTTTACAAAGCCTCAGCATTACATCCTTGCTTTTATATTCTGTTCCCCTCAAAATGAATGCTAACATTGCTTTTGCTCTCCTCACCACCAACTCAACCTGCAAGTTAACCTTTAGGGAATCCTTCACAAGGGCTCCTTTGCATCTGGGAGTTTTGAATTATTTCTCTAGTTAGAAAACAGTCTACGTTTTTATTTCTTCTACCAAAGTGCCTGACCGTACACCTCCTTACTCTGTGTTCCATTTGCCACTTTGCCATTCTCCTAATCCGTATATAAATCTCTCTGCAGCCTCTATGCTGCCTCAACACTACTTACCCTTCCACCTATCTTCATATTGTCCACAAACTTGGCCACAAAGCCATCAATTTTGTCATCCAAATCATTAACATAAAATGTAAAAAGAAGTTGTCCCAACATTAACCTCTGTGGAGCACCACTAGTCAACAGCAGCCAATCAGAAAGGGATCCCTTTATTTCCTCTCTTTGTCTCCTGCCAATCAGCCAATGCTCTATCTATGCTAGTATCTCTTCCGTAATACCTTGGGCTCTTGTCTTGTTAAGCAGCCTCATGTGTGGCACCTTGACAAAGGCCTTTTGAAGTATGCAACATGCACCATATTGTTCCATGAACTTAGACCATTTCTTATTACTTGACAGGAGTTTTGTTGAAATATAATATTTTTCTGATCATCTATGAAAATTCCAGAGTCATTTACTTATTGAGGACAACGTAGAGTGCAACTAAATAAACTATTCCCTACTGGAATGGTACCGCAGAACTCAAGCAAAAAATAGCTTTTATAGTGAGCACATGAAAAGAAAACTTTGTCATGAACAGTAGATATGGATGCAGTATGTCCCAGGATAAGACATGAATAGGGTCATAAATGATATTCCCTAAATCATGCTGATTATATTTACATAAATGATCCAGTTTAAGACAGTATGTGTGGGGCATGATCATCGCATGTTTATGTCTCCCTTGAGGATAATGAATCATATGCATAATGCCAACACCACCATTGATGGATTGTTTAATAGAGAGGGTGCATATTTGTTTCTGGGTCTGCAGAAATGCCTAGTATTGGTGAATATTTTGAAGTGTGCAGCATATATTGACATACCCAACATCTAGAGGCATTAATAGCATCAGCGAATTCATGTGATAGTTGCAAGTATACATTATGAGTCATCTCAACTGGCACATTATTAATAGGGATGATTGGCAAAAATATAATGACAAATAATATTAGAATAAACTTCATAATGTTCAGTAGTTGTTGACCCGCTTGAAGTTTTCTGATTGGTTAGTGATATACGCACTGTAGCTTACTTGCTGTGGCTGGCACGTGTCCACTTATTTTTATCATCTACCTTCACCACCGGTTTGGTAATTAACAACTCTTGATAAGGACCTTCCCATCCAGCTTCCAGTGGTTCCTTATGTGGTTTCTTAATAAGGACCAGCTCTCTCTCTTTCTGTTAGACCTCTCCAAGCAGGATAAGCCTTTTCAGAAGCAGACTGGACGACTTGGGTTAATTTCATGGAATAGTTAACTAAACTATCTGCCATAACGTGCATAACAGTCTCTCTGAGATTGAGAGCTCCTGGCAATGACATAGGATGTCCTGTTACCACCTCAATTGGACCTAGTTTAGTTTTCTTGTTTGGGGTGTCTCTGATGCTACATAAGACCTTAGGAAGAGCTGTAGGCCGTGGTATGCCTTCCTCGTGATACTTCATTAGGAAGGCGTACCAAGTCAATCATTGTTTAATGGTTCTGTACATTCATTCAACTTGTCCTGATGGCTCTGGGTGATGTGCACAATGAAAAGACCATTCAATGTTCATCAGTTGACTTAATTCCTGACAAACGCTACCAGTGAAACGTGTTCCTTGATCAGAGTCATGACAATCCCCATCTAGGAATATAGTCCTTGATCAGAGATCTTGCTGCATTTGTGGCAGTGGCTTTCTTTGCTGGAATAGCTTCCACCCATCTAGAAAGCTTGTCCACTATTGCTGGTACGTCTGAGTATCCTTGCCACTTTTGTAAGGAAATGTAGTCCACTTGTAAATGTAAAAATGGACCAGGTGGGGCAGAAGCACTTCATTGTGGTAGCTTTTCCGCTGCTTCAGGACTCGTTTTCTGGCATGTCATGCATCTTTCAAATGTTTGTGGAGCTTGTGCCCTGAACGTTGTATTCCACCACCACTGGGAGAATCTGTTGATCGTCTTTTGCACTCCAATGTGTCCTAGAGAGTGTATTTGCTTTATCAGATAAGAACGCACTGTAGTCGGGGCTACCAGGCTATGGCTATTGCCATATCTCCACACTCCATCACTGTTTAACATCACCATTCTCCATTCAGAGGCACGTTTCTTGTGGAGAGCATTGAACTCGCATCTATCAAATATCCTGTACGTACACCTGTGATATTCATCTTTGTTGACACAATTCCAGTTGTCAGGTTCACTGTAGATGTTCTCAGTGCCTTGTTTACTTCTTTTACCTCTTCTGTGCTGTCTTTTTTGCAAATTCATCCACGAATGCATTCCAAAGGCTTTCTATTATAGTCAGTTTAGAGTAACTTTTACAGTTTAATACGACAAATTTTGATGGCTGTTGAGTGACGTCCATAAGTTCTTGTACACATTGGCCATTTTTGATTGGGGTTCCTACAGCAGTAAGAAATCCTCTTTTTCTCCATAAGTTTCCAAAATCATGAGCAACTCCAAAGGTATATTAAGAATCAGTGTGGATATTTTCTGATATTCCTGATACCAGCACTTCAGTTCCAGAACAACCAATCGAATTCCTGTCTCAATCATTGTAGAGCCGTCGGTGACCAGAATCAGATCTTTATCAGAACAATAGCCAACAGGACATCCTCTATCTTCATGTTCCTGAGTTAAAACTGCTATCATGTGTTTCTCGTTGACATACAGGTTGAAAGGTCTACCTGTATCGGGGATTTTTAATGCAGGTGCATAACATAATGTCGCCATTAAAGTTTAAAATACTTTCAGTTCTTTAAGAGTTACAGGGTCGTCTGAGTACTTCTCATCCTTCAGTAGATTGTTGAGTGATTGAGCAATCATAAATGGTTCTGCTACTAGCTTTTCAATGCACTGATTAACATACTTTCATCTTCAGTCCTGTGTGTCTGCACTCCCTTGGTCTTTATTGGAGCAAGCTGTGACATTGCTGTTAATCTTCTTATTTCATCATTGTAATGTGGCAGGTTGCGTGATGCTATTACAGCTCTGGGTGTTTCAGCATTCGGAGTTCAATTCTGGCACCATTCTATATGGAGTGTCTGTATGTCCTCCCCACGGAATGCGTGGCTTTTCACTGGGTCCTGCAGTTTCCACCCACAATCCAAAGATGTACCAGGTAGATTAATTGGTCACTGAAAATTGTCTCATGATTGGGATGGGTTAATCAGGTTTCTCGGGGATCACGGGGTGGCGCGGCTCGAGGGTCCAGAAGTGCCTACTCTGTGCTGTACTACTAAATACAGTCGGCCCTCCTTATCCGCGAGTTCCGCATGCGCGAATTCAACCAACCGCGAGTCAGGAAAACCCAGATGTGCTCTTCCAGCACTTCCTGTTCAAGCATGTACAGGCTTTTTTCTTGTTATTATTCCCTAAACAATGCAGTATAACAACTATTTTACATAGAATTTACATTGTATTAGGTATTATAAGTAATCTAGAGATGATTTTAAAGTACTGTATACCAGGGGATGTGCGTAGGTTATCGAGGATCGGGATCGGAAAAAAACTGCGATCATGATTATTTTCGTGAGCAGAAACACTGCGTATTCAGAGGTCCTCTGCCGGGTCCCAATGCCACCGCACTGAGATAGGTTAAATATGGTCCGGGGTTCCACTGGGTCCTAAGGTCCACCGCATTGAGATAGGTTGAGTCTAAATTGCAAACAATGCAATTCAATTGAATTACTCTGTTGTTTTTTTGCTTGTTCAGTTAATGCAAAGATTTGCTCTTCAGACTTTTTACTGTCTTTATCATGCTATTTTTATGATTTATTGTAAGTTTCACATTTCTTTCAATTAGTAAAAGACTTTATCTGTCCTGTTAAAGGGTTGAGTATTTTCTAAATGGAGAGAAAACACCAAAATCTGAGGCACAAAGGGTTCTGGGTGTCTTTGTGCAGGATTCCCTAAAGGTTAATTTGCAGGTTGAGTCGGTGGTGAGAAAGGCAAATGCAATGTTAGCATTCATTTCAAGAAGACTGGAATATAAAAGCAACGATGTAATGTTGAGGTTTTATAAAGCACTGGTGAGGCCCAATTTGGAGAATTTGAAGACCTTGTCTTCAACCCTCCTAGTCTTCATGGATACCCCGCTCTGGTCTTCTGCCTGCTCTGGATCTCTTTATTGCTAACTGCTGACGGGACATCAACTGTCTCGACTTCACCACACCTTGTTCCAATTCCAACCTTACTCCTTCGGAATGCTCTGCTCTGCGCTCCCTCCGCACCAATCCTAATCATACTATAAAACCCGCCGATAAGGGGGGTGCTGTTGTAGTCTGGGGTACTGACCTCTACCTTGCCGAGGCACAGCGACAACTCGCTGATACCTCCTCTTTTTTACCCCTCGATCATGACCCCACTAAGGAGCACCAGACCATTGTCTCCCACACCATCACCAACCTTATCAGCTTTGGAGATCTCCCATCCACTGCCACCAACCTTATAGTTCCCACACCCCGCACTTCCCGTTTCTACCTCCTACCCAAGATTCACAAACCTGCTGGTCCAGGTAGACCCATTGTCTCAGCTTGCTCCTGCCCAACTGAACTCGTTTCTGCATATCTCGACACTGTTTTATCCCCCCTTGTTCAAACCCTTCCCACCTATGTTCGTGACACTTCTCACGCTCTTAAATTTTTCAATGATTTTAAGTTCCCTTGCCCCCACTGTTTTATTTTCACCATGGATGTCCAGTCTATATACCTCCATCCCCCACCAGGAAGGTCCCAAAGCTCTCTGCTTCTTTTTTGGATTCCAGACCTAACCATTTCCCCTCTACCACCACTTTCCTCCGTCTAGCAGAATTAGTCCTTACCCTTAATAATTTCTCCTTTGGCTCCTCCCACTTCCTCCAAACTAAAGGTGTAGCCATGGGCACCCGTATAGGTCCCAGCTATGCCTGCCTTTTTGTTGGCTTTGTGGAACAATCTATGTTCCAAACCTATTCTGGTATCTGTCCCCCACTTTTTCTTTGCTACATCGACGACTGTATTGGCGCTGCTTCCTGCACGCATGCTGATCTCATTGACTTCATTAACTTTGCCTCCAACTTTCACCCTGCCGTCAAGTTTACCTGGTCCATTTCCGACACCTGTCTTCCCTTTCTTGATCTTTCTGTCTCTCTCTCTGGAGACAGCTTATCTACTGATGTCTACTATAAGCCTACAGACTCTCACAGCTACCTGGACTATTCCTCTTCCCACCCTATCTCTTGCAAAAATGCCATCCCCTTCTCGCAATTCCTCTGTCTCCGCCGCATCTGCTCTCAGGATGAGGCTTTTCATTCCAGGACGAAGGAGATGTCTTCCTTTTTTAAAGAAAGGGGCTTCCCTTCCTCCACCATCAACTCTGCTCTCAAACACATCTGCCCCATTTCACGCACATCTGCTCTCACCCCATCCTCCCGCCACCCCACTAGGGATAAGGTTCCCCTTGTCCTCACCTACCACCCCACCAGCCTCTGGGTCCAACATATAATTCTCCGTAACTTCTGCCACCACCAAGCACATCTTTCCCTCCCCCACTTTCTGCTTTCCGCAGGGATCGCTCCCTATGTGACTCCCTTGTCCATTCGTCCCCCCCATCCCTTCCCACCAATCTCCCTCCCAACATTTATCCTTGTAAGCGGAACAAGTGCTACAAACGCCCTTACACTTCCTCCCTCACCACCATTTAGGGACCCAGACAGTCCTTGCAGGTGAGGCGACACTTCACCTGTGAGTCGGCTGGTGTGATATACTGCGTCTGGTGCTCCTGGTGCGGCCTCCTGTGTATTGGAGAGACCTGACGCAGACTGGGAGACCATTTTGCTGAACACCTACACGCTGTCTGCCAGAGAAAGCAGGATCTCCCAGTGGCCACACATTTTAATTCCACGTCCCATTCCCATTCTGACATGTCTATCCACGGCCTCCTCTACTGTAAAGATGAAGCCACACTCAGGTTGGAGGAACAACACCTTATATTCTGTCTGGGTGGCTTCCAACTTGATGGCATGATGGCATGAATATTGACTTCTCTAATTTCCGTTAATGCCCCTACCCCTCCTTCTTACCCCATCCCTTATTTCTTTCTTTCTTTCTTTATTTTTCCCCTTTCTTTCTCTCTCTTTTTCTCCCTCTGTCCCTCTCACTATATCTTCCTCTGATGCTCCCCTCCCCCTTTCTTTCTCCCGAGGCCTCCCATCCCATGATTCTCTCCCTTCTCCAGCCTGGTATCCCTTTTGCCAATCAATTTTCCAGCTCTTCACTCCATCCCTCCCCCTTCTGTCTTCTCCTATCATTTCTGATCTCCCCCTCCCCCTCCCACTTTCAAATTTCTGACTATCTCTTCTTTTAGTTAGTCCTGACGAAGGGTCTCGGCCCGAAACATTGACTGTTCCTATAGATGCTGCCTGGTCTGCTGCGTTCCACCAGCATTTTGTGTGTGTTGCTTGAATTTCCAGCATCTGCAGATTTCCTCATGTTAGAGAATTGTGTACAGTTTTGGGACCCTTATCTTAGAAAGGATGAGCTGAAGCTGGAGAGGGTTCAAAGCAGGTTCACGAAAATGGTTCCAGGATTAAACAGCTTGTTATATAAAGAGTGTTTGATGGCTCTGTGCCTGTATTCACTGGAATTTAGGAGAATGAGGGGTGACCTAGTTGAAAGTTATCGAATGGTGAAAGGCCTTGATAGAGTGGATGTGGAGAGGATGTTCCCTATGGTGGGAGTGTCTATGCCCAGAGGACACAGTCTTACAATAAGGGGGCATCCTTTTAGAACAGAGATGAAAAGGAATTTCTTTAAGCCAGAGAGTGGTGAATCTGTATTCATTGCCACAGGTAGCTGTGAAGGCCACATCTTTACGTATATTTAAGGCAGAGGTTAATAGATTCTTAATTGGTCAGGGCATGAAGGGATATGGAGAGAAGGCAGGTGATTGGGACTGAGAGGAAAAGTGGACCAGCCATGATTAAATGGTGGAGCAGACTTGATGGGCCAAATGGCCTAATTCTGCTCCTATACCTTATGGTCTAATAAATAGGCAGTTTTTACCACTTTTGTGCGCTAAAAATTCCACTTTCTCTGGGTGATATCTCCAAGTTCTGAATCTTAATCATCCTTCCAGCTACGCCACTTGTTGGATTCTGACGTTTTGATCCAAGGAGACAGGAAAGAGACATAAACATGTTGTTTCATGATTATTTTATTAAGAGTTGATAGAACAAATAGAAATAGGATTAAAACAGTGATATACAGTAGGTGTATAGGTTCAGGGAGAGGGATGAAAAGGATCAAAAATGGTGCCTAACATATAACAGCTATTTTTATACCACAGAGATAAGAAAGAAATTAATTCATATCTGTAGATAAGAGACAACAAATTAGAAAGTGCTGATTCAAATACTGCAGTACCAGGTTAACCAATGAAAAAACAGTTATTTACCTAATGCACAACAAGGAAACTTTCAGGGCTTTCCACAATTATACTTTGTATAGCCACTAGAGGTAAATTAAACTTGCATAAAATACAAGCAGATAATCAAGTGTTAAACTGCAATGAAAATAACAATTAAAAAGTCTAATCTAAGAATTAAACAATCAGATCCAACACTGTTAATAGTTGAAGTGGACACCTTCCCTTATTATCACAGTTTCCCATAGGTCAGATCATTATCAGGTTTGAAGATCTGTACTATCCTTTCAATCTATATCATTTATTGTATACCACCAAATATTTTATATTAGGCTGTTTTCAACATATGAGTTAAAATTCAATTAGAGCAAGTTTTATTATTGCTTTATGAATTCAATTGGGTATGACCCTCAGTTTTCTTTGTCAAACAGCTAGCTCATGATGGGATGTAATAGGCCAGGAAATGTGATTGCTATTTGGCAGGATTCCCAGTGTAATTTATTGCTAGAGTGCGTTAAGGGTTTGCTCCTGAAGTTATGGCAATGCCTACTACATCCACTCGCACACTAATGTTGCCCTGTGCGTGGAGAAATAAAGGGCCTCATTTTGGAATTTAAAACATAATTTCTATTGAGGTTGTTTTGTAACTATTGATATAGGTTGTAACAACCTGTGTAAATTCTCAGTGGTCACATCAACTAGCACAAAGGCATGTTTTCCTATGGAGTCATGGAGCACTACAGCGCAGAAACAGGCTCTTCAGACCATCTTGTCAGTGCCAAACTGTTATTCGGCCTAGTCCTTTCGACCCACACCTGGACCATAGGCCTCCAACTGCTCCCATCTATATACTGATACAAACATCTCTTAAGTGTTGGAAATGAGCCAGCATCCACCACATCTGCTGTCAGCTCGTTCCAGACTCCCAACATCCTCTAAGTGAAGAAGGTCTCCCTTGGGTTCCCCTTAAATATTCCATCTTTCACCCTTAACTTTTGACCTCTAGTTCTAGTCTCACCCAATCGCAGTGGAAAAAGCTTGCTTGCGTTTACCCTATCTATACCCCTTTAATTTTATATACCTCAATCAAATCTCCTCACATTCTCCTACACACCAGGGAATGAAGTCTTAACCTTTTCAACCTTTCCTCAAGTACGGCAACATCCTTACAAATTTTCTCTGCAATTTTTCAATCTTATTGATATCTTTCCTGTCAGTAGGTGACCAGAATTGTACACGATACTCAAATGAGGCCTCACCAACGTCTTATATAACTTCAAAATAGCACAAATGTTTTATACAACTTTAAAAATCATAGAGACGCTTTGATTTTGATTTAGGCCAATGTTGCAAAATATCTCTTTATGACCCTATCTACTTGTGACACCACTTTCAAGGAATTACAGATCTACATTCCCAGATCCTTCTGTTCTACCACATCTCTCGGTGTACTACTGTTCATGTGTATCTACTACCCTGATTTCTACTCTGAAAGTGCACCACCTCACACTTGTCTGCATTAAAATCCATCTGCCATTTTTTGCCCATTATTGCAGGTGGTGCAGATCCTGCTGCAAGCTTTGATAGCCTTCCTTGCTGTCCACTCTGGCCCGTATCTTGGTATCATCACAAATTTTCTGATCCGGCTCACCACATATCATCCAAATCATTAGTATGGATAACAATCAAAAATGGACCCATCACTGGTCTCTGTAGCACACCACTAATCACAGGTCACCAGTCAGAGAGGCAGCTCTCTACAATCACCCTCTGGCTTTTTCTGCTAAGCCAACGCTGAATCGAAATTACTACTTCATTCTGAATGCCAAGCTGAACCTTCTGGACCAGCCTCCCATGCAGGACTTTGTCAAAGGCCTTTCCTTCATCTATTTTCCTGGTAACTTCCTCAAAAATCTCTGAAAGATTGGATTGACATGACCCACAATGCACAAAGCCATGTTAAGTATCCCTAATCAGGCCCTGTCCGTCCAAATAGTTATATATCTGGTTCCTGAGAATGCCTTGCTATAATTTAACCACTACTGATGTCAGGCTCACTGGCTTGTAATTTCCCAGCTTATCCTTAGAGTCATTCTTGAACAACAGAACAGTAGCTATCCTCCAGTCCTTTGGCACCTCACCCTTAGTTAAGGACATTTTAAATACCTCTACCAGGACCCCTGCAATTTCAGCACTAGCCTCCCTCAAGATCCAAGGGGACATCTTGTCAGGTCTTGGGGATTTATTCACCCTAATCTGGCAGAAGACAGCAAGCACCTCCTCCTCTGCTATCCCAATACAGTCCATGACCTCATTACTCTTTTGTCTCAGTTCTATGGACTCTCTGTTCATCTCCTGAGTAAATACAAATGCAAAAAATGAATTTAATATCTTGAGCATCTCTTTCAGCACCATGCAAAGATAACCATGCTGATCTTCAAGAGGGACAATTTTGTTTCTTGCTATCCTTTTGCTCTTAATATACATTATTTGTAGAAAATCTTGGCATATCTCCTTCACCTTGTCTGCCAGAGAAACCTCATGCCTTCTTCTAGCCCTCCTGATTTCGCTCTTCACTGTTCTCTTGCAGTTTTTTTACACTCCTGAAGAGCCTCATTTGATCGTTACTGCCTATTGACTATCATTGATTCAGTTGTATTTCTTTGCTCTGCTCTGAATGCCTGCAAGAATACGAATCTCAGGGTTGAAAATGGTGACATACTTTAATAATAAATTTATTTTGTATTGTATCTGGTGCTCCCTGTGTGCTCTCTACATTGGTGAGACTCAACGTAGATTGGGGAACTGCTTTGTCAAAGACCTTTGCTCCATCTGCAGTAGGGAGGATTTCCTGGTGACCAACCATTTTAATTCTAATCACCATTCCCATACTGACATGTCAGTCCACGGCCTCCTCTACTGTCACAATGAGGCCGCTCTCAGGTTGGAGGAGCAACACCTCTGGGTAGCCTCCAACATGCCGGCATGAGCATTGATTTCTGTAACACAGTAACTTTCCCCTTTCCCCCGGTCTCTTTTTCCATTCTCCATTCTGGCTTGCCTTTTATCCTTTCTCTTCTTCACACCTGCCTATCACCTCCCTCTGGTGCCTCTCCTCCTTTCCTTACTCCCATAGGCCAATCTCCTGTCAGATTCTTTCTTCTTCAGTTCTTTACCTTTTCCACCTATCAATTCAGTTTATTACTTCATCTCCCCTCACCCATTCACCCACCTTCCCCCTCACCTCGCTTCACCTGTGAACTTGTACTCCTTCCTCTCCTCCCACCTTTTTTTCCTGGCTTCTTTCCCCATTCTTTCCAATCCTGATGAAGGGTCACAGCGTGAAATGCCAACTGTCTATTCCTCTCCATAGATGCTGCCTGACCTGCTGAGTTCCTCCAGTATTCTTTGTATGATACTTTGGATTTCCAGCATCTGCAGAATCCTTGCGTTTGAGACCTCTATATATTGATTAAAGAAACTTTCTTGGACACATTTGACAAATCATTTCTTTTACAGTATGTGAGTCCTAGTCAATATGTGGAATGTTAAAATCACCTACTATCAGAAGCTTATTTTTCTTCCAACTTTCTATGATCTCTCTACAGATTTGCTCCTCTAAATCCTGCCGACTATTGGGGGATCCATTAACACTCATAAAACTAGGCATATGTTCATCCAAGCTAAATCAAAATCAGAAATGCAGGGTATACCCTCGGGGTCTATCAGCAAGAGTAAAGAGTGAAACAGGGTCAGTGATTCTGACTTGCTGAAATAGTTCCAGTTTTCTGTTTTTATTTCAGATCTCCAGCATCTGTAGCTTTTTAAAAATTTCCAATTTATCTCAACTGGCTTTGACAAGTGGATTGATTTTATAAGAATACTTCCATATCTAATATCACAATTGAGGAACTCAGAAACCACTGCATGTCTTGCTTCCACCATATTCTTTAGAAAAACATAATCTCAACAACTGAGAAGGTCATGGAGAGCAGATACAGAAGGACACCACCAATTGCAAGTTACCCTCCAGGCCTTCCTAACTTGGAAATGGATCACTATTCCTTTATCATCCCTTCCCAAGAGCCATGTGGGAACACCTTCTGTAGGGAGCAGCAGTGTTTCCATGCAGTGGCTTCCACCATCTTCTCTAGGGCAATTGTAGGAAAGGACATTAAATGCCTGTCATATCTGCAAAGCCCCCATTCCAAGAAATGAAAAGAAGTGAAATGAAACAATTTTGTTTTGCTTCTATCAGAGAGGACTTTGGCAAGAATGGGGTGTGAAGTGTTCTTTCACAATTTTCTTCAGTCTTGTTTCAAAGTATTCCCAGGCCTAGGTGAGGTAATGGAATGTTGAGCAGAAAAGGCAAAGTTTCAAGTTAACATTGAGTGTTTTTAATAATCCATGATCTGACTGAACATTTATATGATGATCTTTATCCTGTGTGCTGTCTGCAAACTATTGCCTCTTTCTAGCACCATTTTTTTCAATGGAACTAAAAATCTAATTGTTGACTTCAGGAAGAGGAATTTGGGAGTCAGCGTGACAGTTCTTGTTGGTGGGTCAGAGGGGCTAGGAGTTAGCAGCTTCAAATTCCTCGGTTTTAGCATCTTTGATGACCTGTCCTGGGACTGCCCATTGATGAAAAGGTGATCACAGAACCACTGATAGTGCCCGTGTTTCTATTTTCTTAGAAGCTGAGGGACATTTGTGATGTTACCAAATACCACAGATGCAGTTGGAAGAATCCTGAATGGTTGCATGTGGCTTTGTGTGCCGATTCTAATGTATAGAATCAGAAAAGATTGAAGTGAGTATTGGACACAGCCCCGTCCATCATGGGAACATCCCTCCACACGATTGAAATCGCCTACATGAGGCAGTGGCTTGAGAAGGCAGTATTATCATCAAGGATTCCCACCATCTGTAGCCCATACCCTCTGATCGCTGCCACAGTTATACAGAAGCTTCAGTATCCTGAAGTTCCCATCACCAGATTTATGTATAATTTATGCATAATTTATATAGAGTTTATGTTCTGAATATTGTCTGAATCCACAAGCAAGGTTTTTCATTCTACCTATACCTCGCTGTACTTTGCATAAGACAGTAAATGTGACTTGACTTGACCTGACTTAATCCATTCAGTTTCCTGGCCATATCTGGAGCAACAGACTATTTGTTGGAGGAATTGAGTGACTTAAGCAGCATCTGTTGGGGGGGGGGCGCGGGGAGGAATTGTTGATGCTTCTAGTCCTGTTGCAGGGTTTTGACCTGAAATGCCAATAATTCTAATCACACCCCCGACAAATGTTCCTACAAAAGATTGTTTGTGGTCTATAATAGTATCTTCCAGACGAGCATTGCATCTCAGAGCAGTGCAGCACAGTTTAGATCCTTCATTCCATGATGCTGTGTCAATTCTTTAACCTACTCCAAGATCTATCTAACCCTTCCCTCCACATAGATCCTCCATTTTCTTTCATCCATGTACCTATCTAAGAGTCTCTTAAATGTCCCTAATGTATCTGCTTCTACCACCACCCTCAGCATCGGGTTCCCGCCAGCTACCACACTCTGTTAAGAAAAAATCTACCTCTGACATCTCATCTATACTCTCCTCCAAACATCTTAGTTATTCCCCCTTGCATTAGCCATTTCTGCCCTGGGAAAAAAGTTTCTGGCTGTCTACTCTATCTATGCTTCTTATCATCTTGTACACCTCTATCGTCACCTCTCATCCACCTTTGTACCAAAGAGAAAAGCTCTAGATCACTCAACCTATTCTCATAAGACGTGCTGTCTAATCCAGACATCATCCCGGCAAATCTCCTCTGCACTCTCTGTAAAGCTTCCACATTCTCCCTATAATGAGGCACTGAAATTGAACACAATACTAAGGTTACGGTCTAACTAGAATTTCATAGGGATGCAACGTTACCTCGCAGGTTTTGAACTCAAACCCCTGACTGATGAAGGACAAGACACCATGTGTCTTATCCACCCGCTCAGCTTGCACTGCAATTTGAGGGATCTATTGGCATGAACCCCAAGATCCCTTTGTTCTTTCATAGTGTTAAGAATACAGCATTAAGCCCATATTCTGCCTTGAATTTCAACCTTCCAAAGTGAATTACTTCACACTTCTCTGGATTGAACTCCATCTACCACTTCTCAGCCCAGTTCTGCATCCAATCGATGTACTGTTGTAATGCATGATAACCTTCTACACTATTCACACACCACCAATCTTCGTGTCACCTGCAAACTCACTAACACACCCTTCCACTTCCTCATCCAAGTCATTTATCAAAAGTCACAAAGAGCAGGGGTCTCAGAACAGACCCCTGTGGAACACCACTGTTGACTGAACTCTAGGCAGAATACACTCCATCTACTACCACCTTCTGCCTTCTGTGTGCAAGCCAATTCTGAATCTACACAGCCATGTTTTCCTGGATCTTAAGCATCCTGAATTTCTGAATGAGCTTACCTTGCAGAACCTCGTCAAATCGCTTACTAAAATCCATATACACTGTTCTTCCTTCATCAATATATTTCGTCACCTCGCAAAAATAATTAAATCAGGCTCAAGAGGCAAAACCTGCCTTTCACAAAGGAATAATATTTGCCACCTTCCAGTCTTCTGGTACAACTCTTGTGGCTAGTGAGGACGCAATGATGATCAACAAAGTTGCAGCGATCTCTTCTTCACTTCACGTAGTAATCTGTGGTATATTCCTTATGGCCCCAAGGACTTATCTATCCTATGTCCTCGTTGTCCATGGGAGGGGTACTGGAGAATTGGAGGGAGGCGAATGTTGTCCCCTTGTTCAAAAAAGGTAGTAGGGATAGTCCGGGTAATTATAGACCAGTAAGCCTTATGTCTGTAGTGGGAAAGCTATTGGAAAAGATTCGTAGAGATAGGATCTATGGGCATTTAGATAATCATGGTCTGATCAGGGACAGTCAGCATGGCTTTGTGAAGGGCAGATCATGTCAAACAAGCCTGATAGAGTTCTTTGAGGAGGTGACCAGGTATATAGATGAGGGTAGTGCAGTGGATGTGATCTATATGGATTTTAGTAAGGCATTTGACGAGGTTCCACACAGTAGGCTTATCCAGAAAGTCCGAAGGCATGGGATCCAGGGAAGTTTGGCCAGGTGAATTCAGAATTGGCTTGCCTGCAGAAAGCAGAGGATCATGGTGGAGGGAGTACATTCAGATTGGAGGATTGTGACTAGTGGTGTCCCACAAGGATCTATTCTGGGACTTCTACTTTTCGTGATTTTTATTAACGACTGGGATGTCGGGGTAGAAGGGTGGTTTGGCAAGTTTGCAGATGACACAAAGGTTGATGGTGTTGTAGATAGTGTAGAGGAATGTTGAAGATTGCAGAGGGACATTGATAGGATGCAGAAGTGGGCTGAGAAGTGGCAGATGGAGTTCAACCCGGAGAAGTGTGAGGTGGTACACTTTGGAAGGACAAACTCCAAGGCAGAGTACAAAGTAAATGGCAGGATACTTGGTAGTGTGGAGGAGCAGAGGGATCTGGGGTTACATGTCCACAGATCCCTGAAAGTTGCCTCACAGGTGGATAGGGTAGCTAAGAAAGCTTATGGGGTGTTAGCTTTCATAAGTCGAGGGATAGAGTTTAAGAGTTGCGATGTAATTATGCAGCTCTATAAAACTCTGGTTCGGCCATACTTGGAGTACTGTGTCCAGTTCTGGTCGCCTCACTATAGGAAAGATGTGGAAGCATTGGAAAGGGTACAGAGGAGATTTACCAGGATGCTGCCTGGTTTAGAGAGTATGCATTATGATCAGAGATTAAGGGAACTAGGGCTTTACTCTTTGGAGAGAAGGAGGATGAGAGGAGACATGATAGAGGTGTACAAGATAATAAGAGGAATAGATAGAGTGGATAGCCAGCACCTCTTCCCCAGGGCACCACTGCTCAATACAAGAGGACGTGGCTTTAAGGTAAGGGGTGGGAAGTTCAAGGGGGAAGTTCAAGTGTCCCAATGGCCTAATGGTCCAAAATTCATGATGCAAAACATTGTCCCTTTTTCTCTCCCCGCAGCTGCTGCCAACTCAGGTGATCACTTTCAACACTATTCTGCTTTTTGATTTGGATTTTCAGCTTCTGCAGTTTTTTCTCTAATTGGAATTATACTTTTGTCTGCAGATCTTCCCCAAAAAAGGATTCAAAATTCCATTGCAAAGTTTGATGTGTATTCACATTTGACTCCTTCCTAAGCAAGGTCATTTTGATTGGCAGTTTGGGGCACAGGGTTTTAATTAGAATGCTAGTGCTTTCGTCATTCACTTGGATTAAAATATATCTTAGGGGCAAGAGTAGCAAAGGATTACTGCTGATACTAAGCTGCTGGCTTCTAAAACATTGGATCTCAGCTGGGAACAGGGAAAGTGTACTTGTAATAATGTATGTTGCCCCTTAAAATGAGACAACTAAATTGAAATTCCAAATCCCAGCTCCAGGGCATGAGGTTTCAATCTGGTAGCTCTCAATTTAATTGCTTTTGATTGATATCCAATTGGGAATTTTCTCATAATTCCCTGTTTGAACTCTCTCATGCTATTTTAAATAATTATCCTATTTGTTTGTCACCTCTGTGGTCACTAACCTTCACAATCACATTTCTTCATTACATTAGAATTCTCACTTTGATTAGTTTCATGCCCCTCCATTTCTATAATCCCTTTTTAGCTCCATAACCCTCTAATTTATCTGCACTCAACCTTTAAGCCTCTGCCCATTCCTGAATTTGCTTGTCTTACCAGTAAATGGTTTTGGAAGAAAGCACGAGAATGACCCCAACTCTGCAATTTCCTCCTTTAATCTTCTGTCTCTCTGTCCCCCCAAAGCACAAGTGAAAGCTTTTTGAACAACCCTTCGATGACTGTCTCATATGCCCTGATGTGCAAATTCAATCAAATTCACTTCTATAATGCATGTGAAATAATGTGTTTTTGTATATAGTTTATACATGAGTGCAAGTTATTGAGCAGGGAAAGTAACGTAATGAATGTGATCTACAGTTGTAAGGTTCATTGTCAAGTTTGCTTGCACAATGCCTTTGCAATTTCTTACAGTTGTTAGAAATTCTAGTGCAATCTTTACAGTCAACCCTTCGAAGTGCATGTCACAATGTAAGTTCAAAGTTCAAAGAACATTTATTATCAAAGTGTGTATACATTATACAACCTTGAGATTCGTCTCCTTACGGGCAGCTACAAAGCAAAGAAACCCAAGAAAACCCATAAAAAAGACTGTCAAAGACCCAATGTGTTTGAGGGGAAAAAATTGTGCAAACAATAAAAAGTAATAAAATAGCATTTAGAATGGAAGTGAGTCCCTAGACACAAAGGCCAGAGCTGCTGGAGCAGGCCTCAGGCTGAGTCTCAGTTCAGCACAGTGATGAGTAAACATTACAATACCCTTACCAGTGTAAGGGGCGTTGCTTCTGAATGAATGGTGACTGCAGTAATAGGAGGGGGTGAGGGAGCACTCATGGGGATTAGACCTTAAGACCATAAGACATTACAGCAGAATTAGGCCATTCAGCCCATCGAGTCTGTACCACTATTCCATCATGGCTCTCATCCTCTCAACCCTATTCTTCTGCCTTCTCCCCATAACCTTTGACGCCCTTACTAATAAAGAGCCTATCAACTCCTGCTTTAAATTTATCCAGTGACTTGTTCCTCCACAGCTATCTGTGGCAGTGAATTCCACAGATTCGCCAACCTCTGGCTAAAGAAAATCCTCACCTCCGTTCGAAAGGGATAACCTCTCATTCTGAGGTGGTACCCTCTGGTCCTAGACTCCCCCACTATAGGAAACATTCTCTCCACATCCTCACTTATTTAGACCTTTCACTATTCAGTAGGTTTCAAAGAGATTCCTCCCTCTTTCTGCTAATCTCCAGCAAGTACAGGTCCAGAGCCTCCAAACACTCACACATTTACCATTTCATTCCTGGAATGATTCTCATGAACCCCCTCTGGACCCTCTCCAATACCTTTCATAGATAAGGAGCCCAAATCAATATTCCAAGTGCAGCCTGACCAATGCCTTATAAAGTCTCAGCATTATCCCTTTGCTTTTATATCCTAGACCTCTCAAAATGAATGCTAACATCGCATTTTCTTTCCTTACCACTGACTCAACCTGCAAGTTAACCTTTAGGGAATCCTGCACAAGGAATCTCAAGTCCCTTTGCACCTCCGATTTCTGAATTTTCTCCCTTTTTAGAAAATAGTCAAGTTCAAGATCAAGTTTCAAGTTTAAGTTTAATTGTCATTTAACCAGATATGAATATTCCTGAATACAGCCAAACAAGACAACATTACTATAGGGTCAAGGTGCAAGGACACATTACCGGCAGTCATATATAGTAAGTACTCACATTATGAGTTCTGAGGCCCCTCCCACACCCCGCGATGCCACCGCTTGATGCATATAAGTCAACAAATCCACATAGAAAATCAGCAAAAATACAACAACACAGATTATGCCTCTGTATATATATGTATATAGACCAGACTCCCAAGCTTACTGATATCAGCTGTTGGCTGGCCCCTGACGCTTGCTAGGTGACACCACGGCTTTTTGAGGCCTAGTCCTTG
Source organism: Mobula birostris (assembly GCF_030028105.1). Lineage (NCBI taxonomy): Eukaryota > Metazoa > Chordata > Chondrichthyes > Myliobatiformes > Myliobatidae > Mobula > Mobula birostris. Next base: position 75,271,456 of record NC_092374.1, read on the forward strand.
TCCCGACCCCGATTCCTGCTAGGCAAAGCTGTGGTTTTGAGGCCCAGTGCTCGCCTATGCAAAACACAAGCAAACAAATATATATGAATGTAGTCCAGACTCGTCAGTCCATTACAAATCTTCAGTCACCACAACTGCACCATGCCACCCCTGGGCAAGCGCAACGGTTCAGAGCCCTCACCTCCATCTATGCCTTAATTAATTCACCAAAGTACATGACCACATGCTTGCCTACATTATACTCCAGTCTCCTAATCTGTCTCAGTCCTTCTGCAGTCTCCATGCTTCCTCAACACTGCCGGCCTCTCCATCTATCTTGGTATCATCTGCAAACTTGGCCACAAAGCCTGATTAGGGAGAACCAGACAAGCGTTTTTTTGTGTATGACTCTCCATGGTTACAGCCAGGTGGCACTGTGCTCTTCTCAGGTCTGACCTTGTTGAAAGTATTTGCATTGCTTTAGCGCTTGTTTGGAATTGTTATTTTTTAACTAAGCAATTAACATGACTTTTTTTTTGTGAAACCATTAAATGATTGATGCTTCAATTACTCTGTGAAGCTGGAGATATGATTGTGAAATTTGACATTAGATCTATTGCCAACTAGATAATTCTTCTCTATGCTTTGCTTAATACTTCAATATTACAAATCCCAAGATGGCCTCTGTCGGTCAGGGTCGACCATGGATGCTGCATCCCAGCTGTCTAGATACGCGAGCCAGGGCAGTACGATATGGAGAGCAAGCTGCTGCCCATGTAGCAATCTCCCCCTCTCCATGCATCTGGTGATAAGGGATCCCCCTCCTGGATGAACTGCCAAGCATGGCTGACGAGTTCCATTTGCCTGAAACAACTGGTTTTAAGGCAGCAGTAACCTGCCTTTACCCCTTCTCCTGTCAGGAGAAACAGTTCCTCTGGGCTTAGTAGCTAAGCCACATGTGAAAGCCAGGAGCTGAACTTGACTGTCAGAGGCTATTTGAGGCACGCACCATTGGGAGCATTTAATAGGTAGTTGGAGTTTGTCCCCATTACCACCCCTGGCTATAACAACCTTAAAGAATTACAAGATGGGTTGGACTTGCACAATGAACAGTAGGGCACTGAGGAGTGCTATGTAACAGGGATCTGGGAATACATATCCACTATTCCTTGAAAGTGGCATAACAGGTAGTTAGGTTCATAAAGAGAGCTTTTGGAACTTTCGCTTCCTAAATCAGAGTATTGAGTACAGGATTTTGGATGTTATGTTGAAGTTGTATAAAACATTGGTGAGGCTTAATTTGGAGTATTTTGTGTAGTTCTGGTCAACCTCCTGCAGGAAAGATATCAATAAGCTTGAAAGAATACAGAAAAAAATTGCAAGGCTGTTGCCACTTCTTGAGGACCTGAATTATAGGAATGTTTGAATAGGTTAGGACTTTTTTCCCTGGATTATTGGAGAATGATGGAGAGTTGATAAAAATATACAGAATTATGAGGGGCATGTAAATGCAAGCAGGCATTTCCCACTGAGTTTGGGTGACACTAGAAGTCATAATTCAAGGGTGAAAGGTGAAATATTTAAGGGGCACCTGAGGGGGACTTCCTGTCAACGAGCTTCCTGGATCAATCAGTGGAAGTGGTGGATGAGGGCTCAATTCCAATATTTAAAGAGAAATCTGGACAAGTACATGGATGGGAGGGATATGGAGTGCTATGATCCCAGTGCAGGTCAATGGGACTAGGTGGAATAATAGTTCTCCATGGTCAAGATGGGTTAAGAGCCTGTTTCCGTGCTGTTGTGCTCTATGCCTCCATGGAATGATTTGGGGACATTCTGGGATTATCTGGGATTATTTACTGTGATTATGTTTATGATATTTTGTAGTTACGATAGATGTTCTTCAATATGTTAGCTTCTTCAGTGAACTTTGTTTGACATCTAATGTATTCCAGTTGAAATTGTTCTTTGTTCAAGGCAGTACGAAAAATCCCTGCAAAACCCTTCATGTTATTACACGTGTTTTACAAATCTTTGAAGAAACTTTATATTAATAATGTGCCTTAATTAAATTCCAGAAAATTGTCTATAAAATATACTGTTTTCTTCATATTTTCATGATGATCATTGAGTATCAAAGACTCTGAAGAACAGCTGAAGAGGTAACTTTGCGTTTATTTCGTGTGTTCCATGTCCCAACTATGTCACTGTAGGGTGGCAATCCAGTTCAGGGTTAAATTAATCATCATCATCAGGTGCCATGCACAGTTTGAACTTTGACTGCCATGGCCCACACACTCCTGTTTCAGGTCAAGAGAATTAATTCATTGATATCATTTCCAGTTCTCTGGCTGATGTCTCCATCATCATTTGTCTTTGTCTTCCTCTTGCTTCTTCCCTTCAATCTTTCCCATAATTACCATGCATTCTAACTCCTCTTTCCTAATCACATGTCCAATGAAGTTACATTGCCTTTTCATGATCTCATACATTATTTCTCTTTTTGTGTTTGCTCTGTTCATGACATCCTTGTTAGATATTCGTTTCATCCATGATATTCTTTGCATCCTCCTCAAAAACCACATCTCTGCTGCTTCAATTCGTTTCCTCATGTTACTAGATATTGTCCAACATTCTGAGCCATATAACATAACTGGATAAACGTAACATTTCAGTACTCTGAGGCGGGTTGTCATGCCTAGTTTAGTACTGGTCAGTATGCTCTTCATTCTTGTAAAGGTGTCTTTTGCCATCCCTATTCTTCTTTTGATGTCCATGTCACACCTGCCATCTGATGTCACCCAGCTTCCTAAGTAGCAAAAGTTCTGTACTTGTTTTATGTCTTCCCCATTTATTCTCAGCCTGCAGATAGGATTCTCCTTCTTTTTGGATATCACCATACATTCTGTCTTTTTGCAGTTGATAGATAGGCCCATTTTTTCTTCAACAACTATATCAATTAAGTTTTGTAGTTCTTCCTCCATACTCGCAATTAACACAGTGTCATCTGCATATCTGAAATTAATTGATGTTTTCACCGCCAACTTTGATTCCAAAGATGTCTCTTATTTTTTGTAATATTGTTTGATTGTACACATTAAATAAATCAGGGGAGAAAACACACCCTTGTCTAACACCTCTCTTGATTTTCGTAAACTGACTCACTTCTCCATCTATTCTTACAGCGGCAGTTTGTTCCCAGTACAGAGTTCTGATTAGGCGGAGGTCTTTCAAATCGAGATCTAGAGTTTTCTGTAATATTTCAAATAACTTATTGTGCTTCACCTTATCAAATGCTTTTGCGTAGTCGGTAAAACAAACAAACAAATCTTTTTGCACTTGAATAGCTCGTTCTGATAGTATCCTTAAGATCAATATTGCATTTCTTGTACCTTTGCCTTTTACAAAACCACATTGTTCTTTACCTATTTCAGCTTGTACCTTACTTTTAGCTCTTGTCATCAAAATTCTTAGAAATATCTTGGTGATATGACTCATTAAACTTATGGTCCTATGTAATTCGCATTCTATTGCTCCAGGTTTCTTAGGAAGAGTGATAAATACTGATTTTTCATCTCTTCTGGTATTATTCCAGTCTCATAAACGTCGTTGATTAAATCAGTAAGTTTTTCAATTCCATAATCTTCAAGGGCAATAATTTGTTCTATTACTAACGCATCAGGACCTGCTGCCTTTCCTTTCTTCATCTTATTTATTGCATTACGAACTTCAGATTTTAAAATATTTGGACTTTCAATGTTTTTCTTAATTTCTGGTTTTTTACCTTGATCGTCTTCAAACAATTCCTCAATTTACTCAGTCCACCTGTTCATAATCTCATCTTTTTCCATGACAATGGTATCGTCCTTTGCTTTCAAACATCCATCTGAAGAACAGAGGAGATCTTTAACAGTGATATTCTTGATTTGTTGATGTAACCTTTTTGGATCAGTAACATGGATTCTTTCAATTTGTTCACATTCCTGGTTTAACCATTCTTCTTCAGCTTTTTGACATAAACTTTTAACTTTTATATCTAAGGACTATATTCTATAGGATTTGCTTTCTTCTGTCTCCTTTCTTCCATTAGATTTTTGATTTCATCTGTCATCCATTTATTCTTGGTGCTTTTTTCTTTTTTAGGAATCACTGACTGCTGATTCTAGCAAGGCATCCTTTAGAGAGTTAAATTTCATTTCTACGTGATTGCTATCATCTTCAACAGATTCTATTTCTAGACTTTGAAATCTATTCCTTACTTCAATTGTAATTTTTTGTCTTAAGTTTTCTTTTTTAATTAATTGCAAGTAGTCAAGGGATTGTTCAGGTTTATGCTTCTTTAGTTTTTTAAGTGTTACTTTTTCATGACATACTACTGGGTTATTTATGGTCACTATTAGTCTGCACCTGAATATGTTTTGCATTGAGTCACTGAGTTTCTAAATTTTTGGTTTACAGTAATAAAGTCAATTTGATTTCTAGTGTTATCACTTGGATTTTTCCAGGTCCACAAGTGTCTTGGATGGATTTTAAAGTAGGTATTCATAATGACCTGATTATTCATCTTGCACCATTCTACCCATTTCTCACCGCTTTCATTTCTTTCCCCTAGTCCAAATTTTCCTATGGTACTTCCATCAGCACCTTGTCCTACTTTAGCATTTAGATCTCCCATGACAATAACAATATCTTGAGATTTGCATCCATTCTTTGCTTGTTCAAGCTGTTCATAGAATTTATTTATATCCTCATTTGTTCCATCTGTTGTTGGTGCATATACCTGTATAATTGCTAAACCAAATGGTTGTCCTCTGAATCTAACAAGGAGCACTCTTTCTGATATTGCCCAATGTCCTAAAACACTTTTTGCCATGTTTTCATCCATAAGAATTCCTACTCCATTAGTATGGGATGTTCCACAAGAATAAATTAGTGTTTTATTTCCATTCTGACATGTTCCAGCACCTATCCCACAAACTTCGCTAATTCCCATGATGTTAATCTTTAGTCTTTCCATTTCATTTATCACATTGTCCAATCTTCCTGCTTGATATAGGGTTCTTACATTCCAAGTGGCAATAATTTTCTTTTGTGTTACTTGAATTTTATGAGCAGTAGCTTGATGACAGTTGGGGATCCCCTGCTGACCAGAATCAACCCTACTGAGCGAAGCATCTTCAGAATTGTTTTGAAGATCCTCTTGACGCTGTTGTTGTGTGATACATTTTGTGAGTTTGGTCATGGTTTTCTTAGCAAATAGATTCTAGGAAACCTAGTATCTAGCAATAGTGGTTTGCTATTGCCTACCGTTGGGTGAACTAAAGAAATCACCATTTCTCTTCCCAAGTGTTCATCCGCCTGTACTATAGCCGTTGACATTTGAGGTCGTAGCTCATCTGCCTTCTCCATCATAAGTTCAGTTACTGAACCTGCCGGATCTGCCGTTGGCCTTTGTTCATATCCTGAGCAGAAACCCTTGCAGGTGCTACCATTCGGGGTCAGAGCGGCCCTGGAAGCAATGAATGACTAAGGGGTAACTCCACCTTACCCAAAACTCTGAAAGTCCCCAATCAGAGCCTCATCACCGGTTGCAGTTTAGAGTCATACCCAGGACCACAGGGTTAAATTAGGGAGTTTATTAGCAGTTGATAGGATAGGATTATGGATTTAAATTTTGTCCCCAGTGCTACTTATGATGTGTTATGTGATCCACACAAGAATATATTAGTAGTAGGCTGCCGTCAATCCCGGGGGATCATGGGTTTGTTCCTCTGGTGGACTGTGTCCTCTCCAGGGTGCAAGCCTGGGTGGGAAGATTTGAAGAACTGGCTGTTGCCCATGTAAAGGGTTCCCCTTCTCCACGTCACTGATGTAGTCCAAGGGAAGGACAAGAGCCAATACAGCTTGGCACCAGTGTCATCACAGAGGTTGCCAGAGTGAAGTTGTAAACAACTTCAAACTGCCTTAGGGACCCCGGCTCCGGATTTCTTCCTCAGGGTTTACTCCCGAAGCCTTTCCCATGGGTGGGTATGGCCGCAAGGCAGCAGAGATTTAAAATCAGAGTTTTACCTCTCCTAGATGGGCTGTCGTCCAAGGCTGATGAGCCCCAGCTGCCCGAATATATTAAACAAATAAATATAAATACAAGTGTAGAACATGAGAAATATTATATCAGAACATGAGAAATAAATGGTTAAGACAAATGTAGGTCCCCTACAGACAGAGACAGGTGAATTGATTATGGGGAGCAAGGACATGGCAGACCAATTGAATAACTACTTTGGTTCTGTCTTCACTAAGGAGGACATAAATAATCTTCCGGAAATAGTAGGGGACAGAGGGTCCAGTGAGATGGAGGAACTGAGCGAAATACATGTTAGTAGGGAAGTGGTGTTGGGTAAATTAAAGGGATTAAAGGCAGATAAATCTCCAGGCCAGATGGTCTGCATCCCAGAGTGCTTAAGGAAGTAGCCCAAGAAATAGTGGATTCATTAGTGATAATTTTTCAAAACTCTTTAGATTCTGGACTAGTTCCTGAGGATTGGAGGGTGGCTAATGTAACCCCACTTTTTAAAAAAGGCGGGAGAGAGAAACCAGGGAATCATAGACCGATTAGCCTGACATCGGTGGTGGGGAAAATGCTAGAGTCAGTTATCAAAGATGTGATAACAGCACACTTGGAAAGCGGTGAAATCATCAGACAAAGTCAGCATGGATTTGTGAAAGGAAAATCATGTCTGACGAACCTCATAGAATTTTTTGAGGATGTAACTAGTAGAGTGGATAGGGGAGAACCAGTGGATGTGGTATATTTGGATTTTCAAAAGGCTTTTGACAAGGTCCCACACAGGAGATTAGTGTGCAAACTTAAAGCACACGGTATTGGGGGTAAGGTATTGATGTGGATAGAAAATTGGTTGGCAGACAGGAAGCAAAGAGTGGGAATAAATGGGACCTTTTCAGAATGGCAGGCAGTGTCTAGTGGGGTACCACAAGGCTCAGTGCTGGGACCCCAGTTGTTTACAATATGTATTAATGACTTAGATGAGGGAATTAAATGCAGCATCTCCAAGTTTGTGGATGACACGAAGCTGGGCGGCAGTGTTAGCTGTGAGGAGGATGCTAAAGGATGCAGGGTGACTTGGATAGGTTATGTGAGTGGGCAAATTCATGGCAGATGCAATTTAATGTGGATAAATGTGAGGTTGTCCACTTTGGTGGCAAAAACAGGAAAACAGATTATTATCTGAATGGTGGCCGATTAGGAAAAGGGGAGGTGCAACGAGACCTGGGTGTCATTATACACCAGTCATTAAAAGTGGGCATGCAGGTACAGCAGGCGGTGAAAAAGGTGATTGGTATGCTGGCATTCATAGCAAGAAGATTAGAGTACAGGAGCAGGGAAGTACCACTGCAGTTGTACAAGGCCTTGGTGAGACCACACCTGGAGTATTGTGTGCAGTTTTGGTCCCCTAATCTGAGGAAAGACATCCTTGCCATAGAGGGAGTACAAAGAAGGTTCACCAGATTGATTCCTGGGATGGCAGGACTTTCATATGATGAAAAACTAGATTGACTAGGCTTATATTCGTTGGAATTTAGAAGATTGAGGGGGGATCTTATTGAAACATAAAATCCTAAAGGGATTGGACAGGCTAGATGCAGGAAGATTGTTCCCGATGTTGGGGAAGTCCAGAACGAGGGGTCACAGTTTGAGGATAAAGGGGAAGCCTCTTAGGACCGAGATTAGGAAAAACTTCACACAGAGAGTGGTGTATCTGTGGATTTCTCTGCCACAGGAAACAGTTGAGGCCAGTTCATTGACTATATTTAAGAGGGAGTTAGATATGGCCCTTGTGGCTAAAGGGATCAGGGGGTATGGAGGGAAGGCTGGTACAGGGTTCTGAGTTAGATGATCAGCCATGATCATACTGAATGACGGTGCAGGATCGAAGGGCCGAATGGCCTACTCCTGCACCTATTTTCTAATGTTTCTATGTTTCTATTATTAGAGTAATTTTCGAGAACATTACAGACCTGTTACAAAGATGATGTCTATTTTAGCTGGTATTTCGATTTGACCTGTTGACCATTACTGAACTATTGGATTGTAACTGATTATTAATAACACTCTACATCTTGTTATTCAAATATCGTATCAAATAAGTTTGCTGATTACACTAAATTGAGTGGAAAAGCAAATGGTGCAGAGGAAGTGGAGAGTCTGCAGAGAGGTATAAATAGCAAGGGTCTAGCAAGTGGAGTACAATGTCAGACCATCCACTTTCAAAGGAGAAAAAAACAGAAGATGAGGTTATTATTTAAATGATGAAAGATTGCAGCTGATGTACAGAGGGACTTGTAAATACCTGTGCATGAATTGCAAAAGGCTGGTTTGCTGATATTCAAGAAAGCAAATGCTGTTAGGTTTTATAACCCTAAAACATTAAATTAATTGAAATGAAAACAAGGAGCCGGGAGATAACCGTGTGTACTTGATTTCTTACTTTACATAAGGCATGCCCATATCACATGGTAGCATCGTGACATATGCAATTCACATTTGTACATACAACTTGTAACAATTATTTAAATAAACAAGATTGCTATATCAAACAATGTATCCACAATATTACTCAAATATTACTGAAATATTAAGTACATAACACTCTGCCCTGCTTAGCTACAAAAGTTCAATTCATTACAGAATGCATCTCAATTATATACACAATATACCATATAATACAACTACTATACAGACAAACAGAGTATAGGCAATTTTTAAATTGCCCTATTCAGGCCTAAAGATTTAATTGCTGTGGAGGCTTTCTTACTTCTGTGAGTTAATGTCTTTCCTGACAAGGGAGATCATTCTGCTTGGCAGGTGAGACTTGCAGCTATGAACCAGTATCAGGTTTTGGGGCCTCAAGTAGGATTGTTGTAGGAGTTGACTCTGAGACTGCAGGAAGTGGTTCTGACAGCGGTAGCCACCTTTCTTTTTCTTCCTTTTTCTTCTAGTTTGTGCAACTTCATTTTGGGAAGGTGCATTTAGTTCACTGGAGTATTTTCTTGTTAATCCCTGTATTGCTCCCTATACAACTTGATCTCGCCTCTTGGTTTCCTCACCCACAACAGCATCTGACACTTCCTCTCCATTGACACCTTTCTTTTTGGCCTTCCATTCATCCAGCAGGGCCTTAGCCTTTGTATCTACTTTTACAAGCAACCTTTGTCTCCCATGCATGCAGAATAGATTCTGGTTCTTCATACTCACAAAAGCTGAATGCTTGTAACTTTCCTGAAGCTCCTTGAACTCCCTTCCAGCTTAGAACAAAGCTACACTTCACAAGTAACTGCCTGATAAAAACATCAGAAGCTTTTTCAAATATGTTGCCTACAAAAACTGTTGTAGTTGGCCGACTGTTTTCATCACTTTCGTGATTCCTCTGAGCAGAATGGTCCTTCCCTGGTCCAATATGCTTTCTAACCAGAGGCACCAACATCTGTTTGCTCTCTGTTGGCCAATGATTCATGGTGTACAGCATGGAGACAGATGTGGCATCATCCAGTAACTTTCTTAATTCACTTTCAATTGACTCTATTGCAGTCGATGTGGCATGCAAATGGTGGATGGATCTCCAATCAAGTTCTAGTAGTCTCAGCCAATCACACTCCACAACACTGGCCTTCTTGTTTTTACCACATACAAGCCCAATGTGACTTGTTGGTTGTTGAATTTTGCTGTTACGAATGTCATTCCCCCAGGAATTATCTTTTCTCCACTGTAAGTTCTTATCTGAATATCTGCAGGCTTCAGTTCAATATCTTTTATCTGCTGTTCAAACTCACTTTGTGGAACAACTGAAACATGTGTTTAATTCCATTTTAATTAGTTTTCCATTCACTTCTGATGTAAGCCATATGGCTTGGCTATTGTTAGTTTTTGCATTATAAATCTTAAGGCTACTTATTCCTGAGTCACTCTCTTCATCGTCTTCAGATTGTTCATCAATATCATGCAGATTATTGCTCTTTCTAAAACTGCAACCTGACTTTTTATCTTTTTCTCTTCTCTGTACCATCCATTTATTTTTGTATGCCTGACATACTCCTTGTTTAGGTCCTATTTTGTTGCATTTTCTGCAAGTTTCACCTTTAAACTTGAATTGATCTGGTGTATGTGATCCCTTGCCACAACAAAAATACAATTTGTTTGGCCAGGCCACCTTCTGTTTAGATGTTCCAATTTCGTTCATGCTTACTTTCCTTCTTGACTGCAACTCAATTGTGTCTCTGTCTGCTGTTTCTATTAGTACAGCTATTTCAACTGCTTGTTTAAATATAAGTTGTGCTTCAGTGAGGAGCTGTTTTTGAATGCTTTATTGTAAGACTGCACAAACTAACCAATCTCTCAGTGCACATTAAGCCTATAATTGACAGTGCTGGGACAATTTCTTCAGTTCAGCCACATAAGCTAAAATGGAGCCACCCGCCCCCCCCAATTCCGCTTATAGAACCTAAAGTGTTCTGTGATCAACAATGATTTTGGTTCAAAATGTTCTTGCATTACATTCACAAATATCAGCAAAACTCATTTCAGCTGGTTTAGTTAGAACAGTTAAATTTCTAAGCAAACTGTATGCCTTTAAATCCAATACTCTCTGTTACTTATTTCTCATTTGCTATTCCATTTGCTTTAAAATACTGCTCAATTAGCTGAACAGATATATTCCAGAATGTGCTATGTAATCGAATGCTTCAATTTTTCCGATGTAGCCAACTATTTCTGCTCTTTTTTATGATTATTATCACCTGGTACACAGTGTTCATGAAAAGATGAATTCTTCTATTTTCTGCTTTTTTTCTTTTAAACTCCACCATTTCTCTCTCTTCCACAGGTAGGTAGTCATCATGAGTTTGTTTTTAAAAATACCTCGTCACCATTGTTCTAACTTGTAACTCCAAATCATTACATGAATTGAAATGAAAACAAGAAGCCGGGAGAGAAACTTGTGTACTTGTTTTTTTAACTTTAAGCGATTCATGCCCAATTCATGTATTTTTGCATATAACGTGTAATGAATTATTTAATCAAACAATATATTTGCAATATTTCGCAAATGCTACTGAAATATTCACGATACTCACTGGATTCAGAAGAATGAGAGGGGATCTTTTAGAATCATAAAATTATGAAAGGGTTAGGTAAGTCAGAGGTAAGAAAATTGTTCCCACTGGTAAGTGAGACAAGAACTAGGGACATAGCTTCAAGATCTGGGGGAATAGATTTAGGACAGAAGTGAGGAGGTATTGTTTTTCCCAGGGAGTATTAAATGCCGAATTTCTGCTTCATTAAATATATTTAGGACACAGTTAGAAAGTCTGTTGCACAGCAGGGGAATTAAGGGTTATGGGGAAAATGCAGGGATGTGGAGCTGATTCCACGGCCTGATCAGCTATAATATAACATATATATATATATGTAATTAAATAAGTAGTGCAAAAAAGGAAACAAAAAATAAAATAGGACATAATGAAATGACTGTAAAGGCCTTACAGTGTAGGATCATGATGTCACTGAGTCTAAAAGTATGGATAATGGAAATAAGATATGCATGATACAAAGAGAATGTGTGTGAATTACATTATTAGAAACATTTTGGATTAAATAGATTAAATATTCCCTTTAATTTATTTCTGTTTATCTTTGAGGTGAGCCTAACTAGCAATAATAGATTGAAAAGTGTAAAATTGAATGTTTAGTTTGAAGGCATCCGTTAGTCTCGCGAGACCATGGATCTGCACCTGGAAAGTCTTCATTCTCCAGGGCACAGGCCTGGGCAAGGTTGTATGGAAGACTGGCAGTTGCCCATGCTGCAAATCTCCCCTCTCCATGACACTGATGTTGTCCAAGGGAAGGGTATTAGGACCCATATAGCTTGGCACCAGTGTTGTCGCAGAGCAATGTGTGATTAAGTGCCTTGCTCAAGGACACAACACATTCCCTCGGCTGGGGCTCGAACTCACGACCTTCAGGTAGCTAGTCCAAAGCCTTAACCATTTGGCCACATGCTCACACGAATATTTAGTATGTTCTGATATTAAGTAGATCAATTTTTGTTTTATATATAAAAAAACATAGTCACAAAATAATCTAATCAGGGTAAAGGTTCCTCTTTTAGGAATTGATTTGAACTATTCCTAAAAATACATTTGAACAGTTAACATTACCACCATCAATCAAGTTGGATTGGTGGAGTTACATTTAATGAGTATTAAATTGCTATAAATTCCTTTTATCATCCAAGAAATGAGAATTATCATTGCTATTTTACTTGCCCTCCAGGAATTGGGATTCATTTTTTTTAGAAGAGGTCATGAAGGCACATTGACATTAACTGGACATTCAGCTGCCATGTTCACTAACTGATAAACTTGTGAAGCAGGATCAGGAACAAGCCCTTGGCTCTTTTCACTCTCCTTCTCTCTTTCTCCCACACCCATTCTCTCTTTTATTCTTTTTCATCACTGCTCTTTCACACAGAGTAATTGCAATTTAGAACTTCAATGGTTCAATTTAGTATCAAAGAGTGTATACAGTATATAATCTGAAATTCTTACTCTTTGCAGACATCCACAAATCAGAAAAAAACAAAAGAATAAATGACAGAAAATGTTAGAACCCCAAAGCCCCCTCCCCCTCCCACGCACATGCAGCAACAAAAGCATCAACCCTTCCCCACTTGCTCCATCACCCACCATGCAAGCAATAGCAAAGCATCCAGAGACCATCAAAACTATTGCTCATCCCAACATTTCACCATCTTATCTAGTGAGAGAGAGAGAGATGTCACTCATACACCAACGAGAGGGGAGACCAACAGTTCACTGTTTCGATGTTACAACCTACTGCGTTGCTTGTCCGAGTTCCCCAACTCGAGGACCCACTGCAAATGCCAATTACTGCTATATCCATTGTTCATTTTGAATTTGAATGTAATAGAATTTTATTAACTCCTTGAGAGTTTTGATTAAAGCTCATCAACCTGAGACATTGAATCTATTTCTTTCTCATCAGCTGCTGCCGGATCTGCTGAAACTTCTCAGCATTCTTTGCTTCGGAAGCTGCTGCAAAAGTTAGCATTGCATTATACAAACGTAGATCAACCATTATGCAGTCGAGGTTGAATTTCTTTTCTTTGCCCACATTTCTCTATCTAGCGTGGAAGAACAATGAATACATATCTTTTGAAATTCAAAGAGCAGTGGAGATTATTAAGCTGAAAAAGTAGTGACTTTTTGTGTATTACTTCTGACTTGAGCTTGAATGTTGTCTCGTCATAGGCGCCATCGCTGTCCGCACCTTCCCACTGCAACCTACGAAAAGATTAACAAACCATGCTTAATTACTGAGTATGTGGAGAAATTTGCTCCGTATGGAATCATTCAGCCTAGAGAATCCTACAGACCACGAGAAGGCTATCAGCGGCACCCAGGCAAGATGGAAACCATGACCACATTCAGGTAGTATCTACTCCAGATGAGAATTCATAAATCCTCATTACAATGTGCAGTACAGAGGCAGGGGGAGGGGGGAATTAAATACATTTTCAGTTTCAACTATTTTTGTTCTCATCCTATAAATCAGTGGGATATGAAGTGATGGAAATCAAACATTTATAATTTACTTCTGGAATTTATGGCATGCAATTTAAATGGAAGTTTGAATATTATTAACCAAATTTGTTACTGTTCTGCAGCATCAATATATTCGTGAATACTGAACATATTGCTGCTCTTCATTTTAGTTCCCTTTCTATTAGGCAATGAGGCAGAACAAAATCTGAATGGTTAGCATATATGTGTATAGTGGCTGCACCAGAAACTACAGATGCTGGAATATGGAGCAAAAAAGCAAACTGACAGAGGAACCCAGTGGACTGAGTAGCGTCTGTGGTCTCAGAGGAATGGTTGAGGCTCAGTTGACCTGTAACCCAATAATATGACATTGAACTTTTGAACTTCAGGTGACGAACACCTCCTGTTTTCCTTTCCCACCCCTACTGCTCCACCGAAGCTCTCTCTTCCTTTGTTTACCCTTCCCAGTTCCCATTCCTGTTTTCCTTGCCATGTGGTTCCATCTGCCCATCATTCCTCCTCTCACAGGTTTCCTTCAACAATCCACCTGATTATTTTCCTTAACTGGTTCCACCTGTCATTCACCAGGCCCTGTCTCAAAACGCCCCCCGCTGGCCATCATCCCCTGCTTTACCTGGTTCTACTGTCATCCACCTCTGCCGGCTGGTGGCGTAGTGGCATCAGCACTGGACTTCCGGGCGGAACGTCCCGAGTTCAAATCCAGCTGGCTCCCGTGCACGCTTTCCATCCATGCTGGGTCCAGCTAGCAACTTGATCTCATAAAAAAGAAATTGCCTGCTACAGAAACATCAACAGCAAAAAGTTGATGGCCTATGCTGTCTTGTGAGTTTAAAGGCAATTTCTCTCTTCATTTCTCTTCACTGTCATCCACCAGGCCCTGTCTCACCCCCCCACCATGTCACCTCTTTATGCTGGCTGCAGTTCATCTATGCATACAGTCCCAATGCTGGATCTTCTCTGAAAACTCAACGGTCTCTCTGCCTCCCCAGATACTGGTTAACCTGCTGTTGTCTCTTGCACCTTCTTTGCATACTATTCCTGTAGTTTTTGACAGTAAGTGCACTGGGGATGTAGTATGTATTATGTGTTTTAAATTGTAGCTATTTGCCAGAATTATGTCAGGGCATCTTTTCCTGAAGAGTATAAAATATTTTCTTTGCCAGGAGAATGGGTTCAGGAGCATTGTGCAGAGACCATGGCCTGTGAAAGCCCCTGGATTGTGCAGGATTCATTTTATTGTAACTTCAGGCCAGCAACATTGTGGACTGTTCATTATAGAGCCAGAGGTGTTTCCAAGAGCCTAGGACCAGGGATCACAGGCTCAAAATACAAGGACTCCCCTTTAAAACAAAGT